>NC_135447.1:19786415-19963915 GCF_051991255.1 Vanacampus margaritifer | reverse complement strand
TATGGTGTCCAATTTCCAATTGAATAAGACCAAAATTGGAATCTACACAGTAAATTATGTAGAGTAAATTTGACTCTATTTAGAGTGGGACCAAAAAGACTCAATTTTAGAGTAATATTTTTATTTGAAAGAGTAAAATAAAGAATTGAATAAATAAATGTATTTAAATAAAAGTCACTCAAGGGTTGATGAACAAACTTACAACCTTCAGCTTGGGAGACAGCCGATCTACTCCCTGAGCCACGCAGCTCCTGCTGGGTGTTACTATACCGTTCATCATCATCTGGAATCTTCGTAACTCCAAGACCATAAACAATGTTTTTGGTCTCCTCTTGGATATAAGCAAGCAGTAGGAGGGGCATAGCTTAGGTGGTAGTGTGTCAGTCTCTCAAGCTGAAGGTGTGAGTTTGTTCCTCAACCCTTGAGCGACTTTTATTTTATTTATTTATTCATTTGTTCCTCAACTCTTGAGTGATTTTTTTCTCTCTCAATTCTTTATTTTACTCTCTTCCAAGTGTAAATATTACTCTAAAACGTATTCTATTTAGCCCCTCTCTAAATAGAGTCAAGTTTACAGAATTTACTGTGTATGATTTGACAATTCACAACTTTATTGGATTCATTTTTACTATTTATCTTGGACTCTGTTGACAAATAGTCAAATATGTCCACAATCTATTCCTTCAGTGGTTTGAGCCCTCCCAATTTGGAACATGGTGGTCTGTGCTGTCCTGCAGCATGAACCTGGCAGGGAGTCTGGGCCCAATCCTGGTTACGGTGCTCCTACACTACTATGACTGGAGGACCATCCTAACAATGTCAGGTGTCTTCTGCGCTGCCTTCTCACTTGTGACTCTGGTGTTGGTGAAGAATGAGCCAAAGGATGTGGGCCTGCCTGGTATCGGGGTGGCACCCATGAAGGGGTTAATGAGAGGTGAGTAAAAAGAAAAATATTGGTGGATTTTTGGTGCAAAGATGATACACTTTCTTATTCAATGCATTTGATTTATTCTCATGACTGGTTACTTTGTAGATTTTCACTGAAGGCATCAAAACTATGTATGAACTGATGTGGAGTTATTAACTTAACAAAAAAAAATAAGGTGAAATAACTGAAAACATGTTTATATTATAGATTCTTCAAAATAGCCATCCTTTGCTCTGGTCCTTTTTTGCATACTCTTGGCATTCTTGCATCTGGGAACTTCTTAACTCATTTGCTTCCAAATATGTATAAAAACTTTCTATTTTAAATAATGCCATGGTCCCAAAAACTTATTTATACGTTTTTTATGCTAGAGCATACAGAAGGCTTTGATGCAGCCTCTGACCTGAAGAAGTCACTTAAAACAATGGTAGTTACTACAAAAAATGGCCAGCAGGTGGCAGCAGAGTATCAGAGATCAACCAGGGCTATGTTGCAACAAGCTTGTTTCCCCAGTGTTTTCAACAGGTTTGTGAATAATGATGAAAAGCTAATTGCTGCAAACGGAAACAGATCAAATATACTTTATTTTCCTGATGAAAGAAGAGACTCTAATCTTTCGTTTGGTAAGTTCCATGTTTTTATTGCAATAGAACACAATATTCTGAGGGCCTTGCAAAATCAGTCAAAATCCAGTAAAACAGCTGGGAGCAAAGGGGTTTGATTCAGTAAAAATGGCTGGGAATGAATGAGTTAAAGACAGTTGGAAAACCCTTTCAGGTAACTACATTTTGAAACTCACTGAGAGAATGCCAAGAAAAAAAAGTTAATTAAAAAATTAATAAAAGAAAAGGGTGGCTATTTATTTTATTATTTTCACCTTTTTGTGTTAAGTACATAACTCCAAATGTGTTCGTTAGTTTGTCAGTTTTGATGCCCTCTGTGAGAATCTACAATGTACATTAGGGATGCACCGAAAGAAATTTTGGGGGCCGAAATCAAAAACCTCAAATGAGAAATGCTAAGCTGAAAACCAAAATGGCGAAAAAAATTTATGCCATTTTTTTATTATCTTTGCATTTATTATAATTAATTAAAATTATATTATTATAAAATATTTAGGCCTATTTATCACGGGCAATTTAACAAAGCACAATATAAATTGAAATGCGTCCACACCACAGACAACAGAGACATGTTAGTGAATGGCACATTAAACACCAAACGCGGGGTGAGAAACTGAGCATTTTGTTGCGGTGCAATTGCACTTCGTAGTCAATGTACAGTTCTTCGCGCCGGTGGGCACGGATGCGTGCGGTGCGGATGATGCATTTGTAAGCTATTTGGAGTGGGACACTGTGCGGCGCACTTAAAATCAGCACATTCACATATCACCAACGTTTAAAAATGCATTTCTTGGAACTTCCGGGGCGGAGCTGAACGGGATGGCAGTGTAGTGATGAGCTCCTGAGTCAATTTGATGATCATTCGCCCCCAAAACTATGAAAATAACTTAACGCAAATTGTAAACTAACAAGAAATGAGTCAGGGTCAAGGACAGAGAAGTTTCAAGAAAAAAAGCGATGTCCAGAGACCAGAAAGATAACGAACTCGAAGATGTGGCAGCAGGTGACGACAATGGCAGCGTCGAGCAACAGAAAATGTTGCTCGAAAGACTTGCCGCGATCACGACAGAGATACGAGACTTGAAGAAAGAGATTAAAGACGACCTCTTGGCGTTCAAGGAAGAATTTAAAGTGGAGGTTACGCGACAGTTTGGTGAATTTATGGAAGAAATGAACAGCAAAATGACACAAATCATCGCGGAAACGTAACTGCAGCGGAAGGATATTGCCGAAGCACAAGCGAGAGTGGCACAGTTGGAAGAATGGAATGACGCGAAAGAAGCTATCCTCACTCTGCTAAAACGGAAAGAGAAACTACAAGAGAAGTTGACCGAGGTAGAAGGACATGGACGGCGCTGTAACTTGAGGATCTATGGCGTGATGGAAAAGGACGACGAATCAGTGCCAGAATTGGTGAAGGGGCTCCTTCGCCGTGAGCTAACTGGTGACGCGGAACTACACATTCAGCGAGCGCACAGAAACCGTCACCGGGCGCACCTCCGGTCCATTGTGGTCAATTTTCTCAAATACAAGGCTAAAGAGGACATTCTGGCTAAAAAGGAAACAGAAAATACAAGTCAAAGGGAGACAGATATTCTTTGAGCACGTTTACCCGACGGATGTGTTGAAAAAACGCAAATCCTACTCCGAGATTAAAAAAATTCTGTAAGAGAAAAAAATATACGTTTCTGACACCCCTGAGTAGGAACAGAATTCACTGGTCGGATGGCCCCAAGATCTACAACAGCGCAGAGGACGTAACGTGGTACATGAGGAAAAGAGGAACGGAGATTGCGGGACGAGATCAAGAGGCTGGAAGCGGCGAACCATCACTCGAGGAACGCATCAGGGCTTCAACATGGCAACGAGTCGGCGCGAGGCTCGGGACAAATGCTGAAGTCGTCGCACCGGATTCCAATCGTGACGCGGCAAACCGTGGAAAAGGCTGCAGGAATTCAGAAGAGGAAAGGACGGTTCATAACTGGGTCAGTCGGAGAGTGTGATTACGGAAAATAACTTTGAAATGTGTATCCTGTGTTTAAGTTGAATACTGTACACTGACTGGGTGAGTGAGCATTTTTGTATATGAGAACCATGGTTTATTATTTGTGGTATGAAGGGAGACATACACAAACGTTATTTTCAACGGGGGGAGGTTGGTGGGGACACAAACGGGAAAATCTCTACCCTCTAAGAGCTTAAGTTAGTAACATGGTCCTTAAGTTAGTAACAGTCCTTCCTTTTCCCCCAACTCCCTCTTTCCCCCCTTTATTTTATTTTTCATTTTGATGTTTGTTATAAAATTAGAATTCCGGTGCCCTGTTGGGTCACTTGAAGATGCACATTCCGTGATCATCACCCATCCCAACTTATTCATAATAATTCTTATTTAATAAAATATTCAACGAGGGATTCATGTGAGATAGTGACTGTTGGACTTGTCTAGTAGGATGGGAAGATCCACTTTAGGTATATCCCCAACCACTAGGGGGGGCCTTCGTTCTTTGGAAGGCTATCCCCCACTCCTACCAACAGGGAGACGGGTCCTATTGGAAACAAGGTCCATGTTTGCTGGGGAGTTCTGTTTTTGGGTTTATACAAATGTTGTTTTTGTTGTTTACAGTTGTTATATTACAGTGAAGGGGCTTGGAATATTTACATATCATCATTATATAAGTAATGCAACATAATGACATTACAGTGGTGACACTAAATATTAACGATTTGAATAATAACAAAAAGAGGAATAGAGCTTTGTCTAAGTTTAGAAAAGAGAAGATGCAGGTTATTTTTACACATTTATCGCAACAGGAGCATTTAAAATTACAGAAAAATTACAGAAATTCGTTTTCTAGTTCCTTTAGTCAAACACACAAGAGGGGTGTAATGGTATTGATCTCCAATAAGGTGCAGTTTGAACTGGTGAAAAAAGTTGGTGACAAAGAGGGAAGGTACATCATGATAAAAGGGAAACTAGAAGGTCAATCAGTGACATTACTCAATGTGTATGCTCCTCCGGAAAGTGGGGAAGAGTTTTATGAGAAAATATTCAATCTAATAACTTTGGAAACAGAAGGAATATTGGTATGTGGCGGGGACGTCAATGTGGTGTTGAATTACAAATTAAATACCACAAGTGAGAAGAAAAATAAAAAACAAATAAATAGATATATGAATGTAATGATGTGAATATTGGATGTACTGGATGTATGGAGAGAATTACATCCATTGGATTGGGACTATTCTCACTACTCTGATGTTTACACTGTGTATTCCAAAATTGATTACTTTCTGATGTCTAAGGATGATGTACATAGGGTTAAAGATTGTAGAATAGGAGTGGCTGATATCGCAGATCATAGCGCAGTCTACCTAAAATGTCATCTAAATTCTATGAAAAAATAAACAAAATGCAGACTTAATGAAGGTGTACTGAACAATAAAGACCTAGTTGGAGAACTGAAAGGAGAAATACTTATTTATACTTATTATAACGGAGAGGTGGATCCAACCATTTTATGGGACACCCTGAAGGTGGTGATTAGAGGCAAACTGATCTCATACACCGCTTACGCTAATAAAGTTAGATTGAAAAAATATCAGACACAGACTACAAAATCAAGACAACTGGAACAGCAGCATAAACGGACAAATGATTCGGGAATTTTTGACCAGATTAATGATGTTCGGAAAGGTATTAATGATTTTCTTTTGGAGGAGGTGGGAAAAAAAGCAAGGTTTACGAAACAAACTTACTATGAGGGAGGATTTAGGGCCATAAAAGTTTTGGCGAGACGCATAAGGAGGCAACAAGCCTTAACTGCTATAGACAAAATAAGGGACCCATTGACTAATATGATCTAATTTCAACCATTGGAAATAGAAAGGGTATTTGAGAAGTATTATAGCGAATTATATTCACAATCGCCATCTGTGAGTGAGGAAAGCATGATGGAATTTTTAGACACTTTGGATTTGCCAAGTATAGGTCTGCAACAAAATGAAGGGTTGACAACAGAAATCTCAGCGAAAGAGATTCAAAAAGCCATCAATCGAATGAAATCTGCGAAATCGCCGGGATTGGATGGCTTTGGTGCCTCATTTTATAAAACATTTAAGGGTGAATTAATTCCATTTTTTAAGGGATTCATTTAACTCTTTGACTGCCAGACGTTTTCAAAAACGGGTTGTCCCCAGTGCCAGCCGATTTAAGCATTTTGACTGATCTTTCAAGGTCCACAGAAAATGTTGTGTTTGGACTATGGAAACACACATACTACCAAATGAAAGATTGGAGACTCATCTTTCATCAGAAAAAAAAGTTTGTTTCTACCTTATTCCGTTCTTCAGCAATCAACAATAGAAAATAGGTTAGTTTCACCGAAATGCTCTGTTTTGAAACAAAAAGCGGAGAAAAAGAGCTTTTTGTGAAACGATGTTATTTCATGCACTCCAGTGAATTCTACACTTCTTTTTGTCCATAAATGATGCCACAAACACCTAAATAGTGCTTTACTTCTGTAATACACCACCACCAACAATGAAAAAGTGTTTTTAGTTTGCAAAATAACCAGTTTATTTACAGAACAGCGTAACAGTTTATTTACAGAACAGCGTAACAATTTGACAAAGTATTTACAAAGGTGTGCATGTGTGACTATTTACAATTGTGTGGAGTTTGAACTACACAATTTTTCTTTTTGTGTGGTATACAGTGAAACACTCCCCTGGGTGCAAGGGGATACAGCAGGATTTGCACCACAGGTTTGTTTCACTGCGAATGCCCTTTCGTGTGCAGACCCTACACTTTCTTGCTGGCTTTTTTTTCCGGGGAGTAGCAGGAATGTGTTGCAGCGTGTGTTTGGCCATGTTGCCATCAAGTCGGCTTTCAGGATCATTATGTGGTGACCTGGTGTTTTGTCTGGCTTCATGTCCTTCCATCCCAACTTCCTCCTGGTCTTGTGGCAACAGCCACCCTCTCACCACCTGCTGGATGAATTCCAAAAAATGTTGACACTTCCCAGGATTTTTTGCTTTGTGCAATATGTATGCATTGAACATGCATATCTGGAACATATATGCAACAAACTTTTTGTGCCACTTCAAAGTTTTACGTGTGAATGGGTGGTATGAGATGTTTCGATCCATCTTGTCCACTCCATTCATCTTGGAATTGTAGTCCACAACATAAATGGGTTTTTGGAAAGGCACTTTTTTTTTTGTGCCTTCCGCCACACCTCCACTGTCCGCATTTCATCTTCATGAAACGTTGTCACCATCCTCAACAAACGTTTGTCCTGCCATGCCACAATCAAAACATTTGTGTTGTGCCTTACCAGTTTCCCCCCCACCCCAAGGCCAGTGTTGGTTAGGCATGTGATCTCACTGGGTTCACCCCTGTTTTTCCTCAGCGTTCCACAAACATTGGTACGTGCTGCCAGGAGACGTTCACACAAAGCAATCGAATTATAAAAATTGTCCATAAATAGTGTGTACCCATTTCCTGGCAGACGATCCAGTAAGTTGAACACTGTGTCAGGGAGAGAACAACTAATACCAACATAGGGTTGCATATTAAAACAATAGCCGGTTTGGGAGTCACACAAAATGTATGATTTGATACCATATTTGACCGGCTTTTGGGGGTTGTACACCTTGAACGAAAGACGTCCCTGGAAACTCATCATTCCCTCATCAATGCAGATATTCCTGCCCGGTTGAAACAGTTCCTTGAATTTGCTTACAACGTGATTGAACACAGGACGAATTTTAAATAGTTTGTCGTCTGAACTGTGTGTCTCGGTGTCATTGAAATGCAGGAAACTCCAGATGAGCTGGAAGCGGTTTCGAGGCATCGCGCGACTGAAAAATGGTGTCGTCTCTATTTCATCCTGAGTCCAATACATTTCTATACTGGGCTTGTTTATATAACCAGTAAGAAATTGCAGTGCAAAAAAAGTTTTGAGTTCGGACACAGACACTGGCTTCCAAGCATGACTCCTGCAGTGTGGCAGACTTTCAGCCCGTTTTTGCATAGACTGGCGTGCATATAAGTTTGTCTGATCAGCAATGTGCTGCAGAAGCTCGTCCGTGATGAAGAGTTGCAGGAAGTCAACTGGCCGGGTCGAATTCAGCTCTGCTGCGGCACCTCTCGGTCCTGGCTCCGCAGTAAAGGGGAATGAGTTTGGCTGCCAGCCTGCTTCATGCCAGCCAGAATTTTTGGGATCTGCAAATATACATTTCAATATCATATAATATTCATTTTAGATCAGTGTGATGCTATATATGTGTTTACCTTTTTTCTGGGATCCACTGGTCCTTGGACCTTTATTTTGCTCACTCTGAGGAGTGTCACTCTGAGCTGCAGCTGAAAGAAATATATACAATTACAATAATATCGAAAGACCGTTTTCTTTTGTTGTTACGGTGTATTGAAAACACTTTTTTTTATACCTCTCTTTGTCGTCTTTGCAGAGGGACGTCGTTGTGAGCACGATCCGCGATCTATGAATGCACATTCACGTTACACGAGGTGCTAACAGCGTGCCGGAAAAGTATCTCATAGCAAGTTTGTGCTTACCTTCGCAGTCTTCTGCGGATAAAAGACTGTCCGTATCACTTTCTCCGTGGTCAGATTGTACCCACTCCTCCGAAGAATATCCATCGGACTCAGGATACTCTTCGTCGTCGTCCGAATCAACGTCCTCGTGCGGAGAAGTGCTCGGTTGTGCACCACGTTTTCCGGAGCTAGCACCGCTAGCCTCTGAGGCCTTAAAACGTGGTCGAAGCTGCCGCCGCGTGTACGCTGCAACTTCGGCATCAACCTCGTTGTCACCATCATCATCATCGTCGTCATCCGATTTAACGTCCTCGCGTGCAGAAGTGCTCGGTCGTGCATGACGTTTTCCGGCGCTAGCACCGCTAGCCTCTGAGGCCTTAGGACGTGATCGAAGCTGCCGCCGCGTCAACGCTGCAGCTTCGGCGTCAACCTCGTTGTCACCATCATCATCCCCGTCGTCACAAACGTGCACTTTAGCACTGGTTGATGCTTCTCCTTTTTGAAAAAACCGATCAAGCGTGAGCTGCTTCTTACCATCGGTCGCCATTTTTTGTTTCTCCTCAATTCTCATCTCCTCCTCGACGCTCTCGCCCCGCCTTGCCTTTTATACTACTGACGCCCACCCGATCTTGTCAAAAGAGAGTCATCGCTGCCCTCTAGGGGCCAAAAATAGTCATTAGGCTCAAGAAACCTGCTTGAAACTTTCAGGAGAGCTCCGCAAGCCTTCACAGCACCCGTTTCAAAAAAAAAAAAAAAAAAAATGGGAGGACGTTTTTTAACGTCTTTGGCGCTCCTCCGTAGGTTTTTGCAGAACGTCATTTAACGTCTTTGGCAGTAAAAGAGTTAACTATAGTCTTAGGTCGGGAAAGATTCCCCCCTCATGGAAAGAGACCATCATTACTGTTATTCTGAAAGAAGGGAAAGATAAAGAACAGTGCCACAACTATCAACCAATCAATCGCTTCTAAATGTGGACTATAAACTTTATACTTCTATTATAGCTTAACGGTTAGAGACATTTACTCAGGATTTGATTGAAGAGGATCAGACAGGCTTCATTAAAGAAAGACAAACACAAGCCAATATAAGACGGAGACTCCATGTTATAGAAAATTTACATGATAAAGGAGAGAGTGCAATTTTGGTTAGTATAGATGCAGAAAAGGCTTTTGACAGTGTAAACTGGACATTTCTCTATAAAATACTTAGAAGGTTTGGATTTAGTGATGAATCAGTGAATTGCGTTAAATCCTTATATCAGGATCCACAGGCAAGGATCAAAATAAATGGTAGTTGACTGGACGATTTAAATTGGAAAGAGGTACAAGACGGGTGTGGGCTCTCCCCAAGCCTCTTTGCATTGTTCATTGAGCCTTTAGCGCAATTTAGGCAAGAAAAAGAGGTGAAAGCGGTAACTATAGGAGGGGAGGAACACAACATAGGGTTGTTTGCTGGCGATATATTGATATATTTAACTCAACCGGATACAAGCTTCCCAAGATTCATGACGCTTTTAGAAACGTATGGTAACTACTCGGGTTACAAAGCCAATGTCACGAAAACACAGATTCTGCCAATAAATTATGTTCCATCTAAGAAATTAAAGGATGCATATAAAATGAATTGTAAGAGTAGATCGATAGATTATTTAGGTGTAAAGATTGTGAAAGAAATGTATAAACTATTTGAGGCAAACTATTCTAAATCAAGAAATTAGGAGTGACTTGGAGAGATGGCCAAATATAATTCTGGATATGAGCTCAAGGATAGAGGTGGTTAAGACAAATATTTTGCCAAAGCTGTTATACTTATTTCAGTCTCTACCAGTGCTGGTTCCCAAAAAACTATTTATGGAGTGGGATAGGTGGATATCGAGGTTCATATGGGGAGGGAAGAAACACAGAATAAGATACAAAACTCTGCAGCTTCCTAAAGAGAGAGGGGGCTTGGCTTTACCAAGCCTCCAAGAATATTTCTATGCGGCACAAATTAGACCCTTGATTTAATGGTGTAAGGAGGGTTATGTTGCAAAATGGAAAAGTATAGAATTGGGGAAGGCAAACACTGAGGTACAGAATTTAATAGCACACAAGGGTTTACTAAAAAAAATCAAGTAATCAACTGAGTGGAATAATCAAAACTACACTGGAAATATGGAACATGGTTGTGGAAAGATATGAGTTGGAAGGTTCATTCCTGGGGTGAATGATAAAGGGTTCAAGCAATAGGCGAACAAAGGAATAACAGCACTGTGCATGATAGTGGAGCAAGGCAAGCTGCAGTGTTTTGTAGAGTTAAAGGACAGGTTTGGATTGCAGGGACATGACTATTTTTGGTACCTGCAGCTAAAAGACTATTTTGAAAAAGAGGTCAAATCCACTACAGAATATAAGGTCGTTGGGATATTTAAGAAGCTATATGAGGGGAAAAATTGCAGAGCAATTTCAGATATGTATAAAAGCTTGATGTCGCTTCAGAGGCATTCATCCCTTTACATCAAGGAAAAATGGGAGAAGAGCTAAAACAGCCAATAACTGAGGACGAATGGTGGAGTATTTGTGAAACGCGGTGCACATCCACTAACTCCAGGATCTGGAGGGAGTTCATTTGGAAGAACATGGTCAGATTCTTTGTTACCCCCAAAATTAAAAGAGGAATGGTAGCGGTCCAGCAACCATGCTGGAGAGTATGTGGACACGTGGATGTGAATCATGCACATGTTTTGGGGTTTTGCCAAAGGTTACACGAGTATTGGGACCGGATATGGTGTGCTTTAAAAAATAATTGGGGGTTATGGAATACCAAAAACATGCAAGGTACTTTACCTGGAGTGCAGAAGGAGTATGAATACCTTGTCAAAGTGCTCTTGACAGCAATTACAAAAGTACAAGGTTATGGTATAAAATAGAATCACCGAACGTGGAGCAGTGGATGTACACTGTGGATGATCTATTTGTAATGGAGAGATTAACGCACAAATTAAGACTACAAGAGAGACAGTTTGAGGATAAATGGGAAACATGGATGGACTATAAGAAGAAAATAAACGAGCCACTGGACAATAAGGATTCGATGTATGGACATTGTTCATTTGCATTTTTATCATCTGCCCTAACACTGTATTGTTTAAATGTTTTGTTGTTTAAAACGAAAAAAGTAAAAAAAATAAAAATAAAATAATAATAAAAACACAATAAAATGCAAGTTACAAAAATAAATAAAAATAATTCTTCACACCAGCCAATCGGCTTTGGGAACAGACTGCAAAGTCACACATGGCGTCCTGTACAGATCTGTAGTCACTCGGAGTTAGTGGTAAGTGTTTACTTGTTTAAAACTGTTGATAGTGAAGGACGAAGGATTCTTACTATTTGCGTGTTCATGTCGTTGATTAACAAAACATACAATGAGATCTGTGAAAAGAGATATTTCCTTAAGGTTTTATTTTCAAAAGCTTTTGAGACCGACAGAGAGCGGCCAAACGCCGCCATTGTTCTTCCCCATCTGTGTCGTTTCTTCCTCCGCTCGTCACTAATATCCATCCGTCCTAGAAGTTCCTCCCCTCTCTCTGCTCTCCTCCCAGACAGTCACATGATACCTCAATACAAGTCACCAAATGCTCCCCCTTCTCTTTTTCCCCCACGCAGTTGCAAGATGTTACACAGAGATCAGATAAGAGTTGACGTTGTTTTTCAGAGGAGACTTGCTGGCGCCTAGCATAAACAAAGGGATCTAATTAACACATTAGTTTTTCCCCCATCTCATATGTTCTAAGGAGAGAACAAAGAATTAACCCCCTCACATCATTTGAATTCCCACACAAAACTATACTGAGTAAATCAAAGCAATTTTGTCCAATTCTAAATAGTTATAACTAAATCAAAACAGTTATAATTAAATTGAAACAGAATATTTACTTCAATAGCAATAGTGCTAACATTAGCTAAAGTATTTAGCACGGCCACCAGAATGCAAGTGAAAAAGTGGAACCGCTCGATGGGGTCTCATCAAAGAAAAAAAGGAAGGCGCTGCGGGAGAAAGAGTGGCTCACCTGTAGTGCAGTACCAAGCGACACCCCTCTCCTTCTCCGGTGTTCACAATGAAGCTGCCGGTACTCACAAACGCCAGCAAGCAGCAAGGCGGACACTTACTCCCGTGTTTGGTGTTTAATTCAAACAAACACTTGCTTGCAGCGTTTTTTTTTGTTTTTTTTTTGCGTCACCACAAAATCCTCTTTTGGCCATATTCTTTCGGCTTGAATTTTCGGTGGTCGAATAGTCGGCGCATCACTAATGTACATAGTCGTGAGAATAAAGCAAATGTATTTAATGAGAAGGTGTGTCCAAACTTTTGACCTGTACTGTACATGTTAGGTCTATAAATATCACAATAATGTTATGATTTTGCATTTACACAGTACAATGCAGTTGCAATTTACAACCCCCAATTCCTGTATAAGTTGTGTGTAAATAAAAATAGAATGCAAAGATATTTTTTTGTTTCCAAATAGTTTCTCATTTAATATTAGACGCCCGAAACACGTTCTAAAAATGCTGGGACAGGGGCATCAAAAGACAAGGAAATTTAAGAAATGCTCAAAATACACATTTGGAAAAATCCACACTAACAAGTGAGTAATTGAGTATGAAAGGAGCATCCCAAAAGGCTCAGGTTCAAAAGCTAGGCTCGGGCGAGGCTCCCCACTTTCTGAAAAACTGCATAAGAAAATAGTCCAACAGTTCAAGAACTTTTCTCAACAAACAATTACAAGGAGAGTCCTCGAGGGTGTGTGGGAGTTTGCCCAACCAGTCTACATGTGTTTTGTGGATTTGGAGAAGGTGTTCGACCGGGTCCCTCGGGGGAGTCCTGTGGGGGGTGCTTCGGGAGTACGGGGTACAGAGCCCCTTGATATGGGCTGTGCGGTCCCTGTATGACTGGTGCCAGAGCTTGATCCGCATTGCCGGCAGTAAGTCCGATTTGTTTCCAGAGAGGGCTGCCCTTTGTCACAGATTCTGTTCATAACTTTTATGGACATAATTTCTAAGCGCAGCCAAGGCGTTGAGGGGTCCGGTTTGGTTGGCCTCAGCATTGCATCTCTGCTTTTTGCAGATGACGTGGTGCTGTTGGCTTCATCAAGCCGTGATCTCCAACTCTCACTGAAGCGAGTCGCAGCCGAGTGTGAAGCGGTTGGGATGAAGTCAGCACCTCCAAATCCGAGACCATGGTCCTCAGTCAGAAAAGGGTGGCGTGCTCTCTCCAGGCCGGGGATGAAATCCTTCCCCAAGTGGAGGAGTATCTTGGGGTCTTGTTCACGAGTGAGGGCAGGATGGAGCGGGAGATGGACAGGCGGATCGGTGCAGCGTCTCTATATCGGTCTGTAGTAGTGAAGAAGGAGCTTAGCCAAAAGGGGAAGTTCTCGATTTACCGGTTGATCTACGTTCCTACCCTTACCGAAAGAACAGGATCCCGGATACAAGTGACTGAAATTAGTTTCCTCCGCAGGGTATCCGGGCTCTCCCTTAGCGATAGGGTGAGAAGCTCGGTCATCCGGGAGGGACTCAGTGTCGAGCCGCTACTCCGCGTTGAAAGGAAACAGTTGAGGTGGCTCGGGCATCTGGTTCGGATGCCTCCTGGACGCCTTCCCTGGAGAGGTGTTCCGGGCATGTCCCACAGGCGGGAGGCCCCGGGGACGACCCAGGACACACTGGAGAGACTATGTCTCTCGGCTGGCCCGGGAAGGCTTTGGGATCCCCCCGGAGGAGCATTTTAAAGTGGCTGGGGAGAGGGAAGTCTGGGCTTTCCTCCTAAAGCTGCTGCCCCCGCAACCGACCTCTGATAAGCAGTAGAAGATGGATGATGGATGGATGGACAATTGCAAGGAATTTGGGGTTTTAATCATCTATGGTCAATAGTATCAAAAGATTCAGAGAAACTGGAGACATATCTGCATAAGGCTGAAAACTAACATTAAGTGCTCATGATGAACGTTGATCCCTCAGGCGACACTGCATTAAAAACTGGCATCAGTGTGTAAACCACTTTTTAAAGTGCTTTGAGAAATCATGTCCTCTGGGCCAAAGAGGAACTGTTATCAGTGCGAATTCTAAAAGCCAACATCTATGATGGTATGGGGTGTGTTAGTGCCCATGGCATGATTAAATTTCACATCTGTGAAAGCACATTAACTCTTTGACTGCCAGACGTTTTCAAAAACGGGTTGTCGCCAGTGCCAGCCGATTTAAGCATTTTGAGTGATCTTTCAAGGTCCACAGAAAATGTTGTGTTTGGACTATGGAAACACACATACTACCAAATGAAAGATTGGACTATCAGCTTTCATCAGAAAAAAAAAGTTTGTTTCTACCTTATTCCGTTCTTCAGTAATCAACAATAGAAAATGGTTACTTTCACCGAAATTCTCTCTTTTGAAACAAAAAACGGAGAAAAAGAGCTTTTTGTGAAACGATGTTATTTCATGCACTCTAGTGAATTGTACACTTCTTTTTGTCCATGAATGATGCCACAAACACCTAAATAGTGCTTTACTTCTGTAAAACGCTTTCACCAACAATGAAAAAGTGTTTTTTGATTGCAAAATCCGTTTATTTCCATTCAACAGTGTAACAATTTGACAAAACAATTTCGCAAACTATTTACAAATGTGTGCAACTGTGGTACTACTTACAATTATGTGGATGTTTCAAATACAGTTTTTCCTTTTGTAACGCTCTCCTGCGTGCAAGGAGACGCCAGGACTCGCACAACAGTTTACTTTCACTTTCACATTGGTCCGTTTTGCGTGCAAACGTTACACTTTCTTGACGGCCTTTTTTTCCGGGGAATAAAAAGCAAGTAGCAGACTGTACACACTTCCTCCGATGAATATGCATTGGACTCGGGGCACTCTCCGTCGTCCGATCGAACGTCCGCCTGTGCGTGCTCGGTTGCGCTCCGCGTTACGACACCGTCATAGTCGCCGCATCAGCGGTTCCAATTTCGCCGTCAAGCTCGGATTCACCTTCATCATCATCGATATCAATGTACTATTTTAGCGTTGGTCGATGCCTTTCGTCTTGTAAGTGTAGAGCTGCTTGCAAACGCTCGCCATTGCCCGTTCCCTCCTCCATCTAGCTCCATCTAACGTCTTCTACTGCCGCGTCAATGCTTTCCAACCACGGAGTCACCATCATCTTCATCATCGTCATCAACAATGTGCTTTTTTAGCGATGCTTTTGGTCTTTGAAAAAAACGGCTCTGGCGTTAGCTCCTCGCGACCGGCCGCCATTTTTCCTTTGTTTTCCATTCTGATCTCCTGCTCAACGCTCTAGCTCCGCCTCTACTGACGCCCACCCGATCTTGTCAAAAGAGAGTCATCGCTGCCCTCTAGGGGCCAAAAATAGTCATTAGGCTAAAAAAACCTGCTTAAAACTTTCAGGAGAGCTCCGCAAGCCTTCCCAGCACCCGTTTCAAAAAAAAAAAAAAAAAAAATGGGAGGACGTCTTTTAACGTCTTTGGCGCTCCTCCGTAGGTTTTTGCAGAACGTCATTTAACGTCTTTGGCAGTAAAAGAGTTAATGCTGAAAGGTACGGACAGGTTTTGGAGCAACATATGCTGCCATCCAAGCAAAGTCTTTTTTTAGGGGTGTCACAACTTTTTTCAGCAGGACAATGCCAAGCCATATTCTGCATGTGTTAAGTACTAGACTGGCCTACAGTTCAGACATGTCTCCCATTGAAAAGGAATGGTAAATTATAAAGTAGAAAATACAAAAACTGAGCCCGAACTGTTGATTAACTGAAGTTGTACATCAAGCAAGAATGAAAACAATTCTACCTACAAAGCTTCATCTGTTAGTGTCCTCTTTTCCCAAACACTTATTGTTTGTAATATAATTGTTGAAAGGAAAGATGATGTAATACAATGGTAAACTTGCAGCTTTCTTGGAACGTTTCGCAGGTATATATATTTTTTTAAAATGCTTGAACGTTAAATATCTTGTCTTTGTAGTAAATTTAATCAAATATTGGTTGAAAAAGATTTGTATTTTACATAACAAACTTCACTGGAACTGGTGTCTGCAATATACAGTAAGTCAGCTACTGTATGTATGTATGTATGTATGTATGTATGTCACGTCACGAATACTTCATGCTTACTGTAAATTGAATTACTATGTAATCCTTACTAATATTTATGAAAATCTCTTAAATTAAATCTGAACATCTACACTTCTTGATAGTTTTGTTTCCTTAGCGGCACAGTCTGTAATAAGTGACCACTAGATGTCGCTATATCATAGAATGCAGCCGAAGCGCATGCATTAAGAAGCACGCACACTACTGTGGCTTAGAGAGAACACGCGCCGCAAGCCTACTGCCAATTCTTAATTTGCGACAGCAAACGAGCATCTCATTGAGCGACGGTGACTTGGCAGCCGGTGTGAAGCAAGCAACGCCCAAAAAAATGAGCATTTAGCCAGAGCAGCTAGTGAGAGTTAGTCGGAGCCATAGGCTAGAGTGGCTAATGAGGGGCTAGCAGGAGAAGCTGGTAAAAAAAAGAAAAGCTGATAAAAGCTTGCGATAGCAAAGCAGAATGTGAAAAGCGACGGGAGCCCGAATGACCGGACTCAGCGCCGACCACCTGCAGGCCCCAGCTGTGGAAGGTAAGAGGCGGTCGACCCATTGGCTCTGACACTAGATGCAAGCACCATCACGAAGTTGTCCTTTGGGCATCCGTAGCAGTAAGATGGCGACTAGTGCTGTCACTATCGATTATTTTTTGAATCGATTAATCTATCGATAATTCAATTGATTAATCGGCTAATCAGATTCATTTAAATTTTGCATTAAAGTGTATTACATAAGTATGATGGGGTATTAGGGCCACGTATAAATATAGGGCGCTGGCAATATTCAGATAAAAAAAAAACGGCACTTTATAAAGTTTGGCACTTTATAAAGTGGCAAATTTGCGAGTTTATAAAGTGGCAGATTTGCGAGAAAATCACTCAGAAACTTACGAGAAATACACATAGTGTACTACTCAGCTGTTTGTGCCAATACTTTTCGGTTGGGTTTTCAAATAAGGAGATAGTAATGGCTTTAACCATATCGTGTTAAGCATTTGCTCTTTGAAGTGTTGGGTACTGTCTGTGACCAAGACGCCTTGCTTTGCGGTGGTCCACACATTGAGGATCAAGCATTTAAGTTAACTTGTTAAAATGTATATTTACTTGTACATTTATGTTTCCAGAATTATTATTTACACATTCATTCATTTTGTTATTTTTTTGTACAAGTAGCTCAGTTGATGTGTCAAATCTGGTCCTCTCCGTCATTCACTTGCATTTACCTAAAGTATGCTTGCTTCTGATTGGCTAGTGTTAAGGGCTCCGCAAACAGGAGGCGACAAACGACTGCAAAATAGGTACCTCGTCGCCAGGTCTCAACACACGAGAGGCGACAAGCAGTTGCGATGGCGGCAGCGACTGATGTCACCCTTTAGCACAGCTTGTTGGCAGCAGATTTGATTGGCTATTAAATTAGAGGAAATCATTGTAAATGGAAGTTTCACTACATAGTTCGAGGATGAAAATTCACAATATATTACTGGAATTAACAGAACTATTGTTGCTAACTATCCTGTACAAAAGAAAATGAGAATATTGGGTCCATCCCATATTGCAAACAAAAAGAAATATGGTGAATATCATTTGATGGCAGACTTGAAACGTGATCTGATAAATTCAGAGCCTATTTTCGCCTCAGCCCCGAACTTTTTTCACATCTTCTTACAATGGTAAAGATACACACCAACATGAGGGAACCAATCAGTTCTGAAGAAAGACTTGCCATCTGTCTGCGGTAAGTTATCTGTTTATCTTCATCATCATCATTAGTTGGCCCAAAAATGTATACATATAACATTGTGTTTGTCATAATAAAGCAAAAAAATATATAAATAATGAACACCTTAAGATGGAGAGTTTTATTGCACTTAACATTAAGCTGCATTTGTAAAATGTAAACAAACCAAAAAATGTAAACAAAAGTAAATGTATAATTAAGTGTTTTTTTCCCTTTGTGTGCAATATAATATAATCACTTGCTGTGCAAAATGCAGTATTCCTATTAACAAAAACAAATAGAACACTTAACATAGGAGATTCTCAATCTTCTCCAAACTCATACTTGTGGAGCACTTTCATTATCTCCATCTTGGCCTCAGATTTCCTAGCTCCTGTAGGTCGCTTCAGAATTGGCTTCAAGCTTAGCAGGTACAGGTCATCTTCATCTTCCGCTGTATGTTGAATTTGTGCCCTGATACTGTCCACCCTGCTGAGGATGTACTCCTCAAAAGTGGCCTGGTGGCCAGCCTTCTTGCGTTTACCTGGTCTGGACCTGTGTTGAGATGTTTGTGGTGTTGGATTAGTAGATTGTTCAAGGCTGCTACACTCACCAGTAGTGTCACTAGTGGCACAGTGTAGCAGCTCAGCAGCTTCATCAACATCATTTCCTGCTACAGGCTCCAAAGTCAATGTTACCACCTCCCTCTCTTGCGGTTTGTTGTCACTCAAGTTGCCACTTGTGTCACTCCTTTATGTGTGGCTCCCAAAAGGACATAATTTCGCTGCTGTGCCACTTTTTTTCATTTTTCAGTGTCTTGTCTTGATGAACGTGTCTCTCAGGTATTCCCAACGCTTCTTGGCTTTTTCACCCGTGTAAAAAGTCAATACCAAACTTAACATATATTACATAGATATATATATAATATTCATTATGGACGTGGAATGAGATGGATAACGTTTAATTTGGATTGTATTTGTGTTATTACCTGCCATAATTTTGGATTAATTCTTTTATACATTTCATCCAGGTTCCTAGCAACAGGACATTCATTTGCTACTATTGGGTTCAACTACCATGTAGGAAGCTCAACAGTTGGCAAAATTGTGAATGAAGTTTCAGAGGCCATTTGGGATGTGCTGCAACCCGAGTATATGGCTGCGCCAACAACAGAGGACTGGAAAGCCATTGCAGAGGGCTTTAAAACAAGATGGAATTTCCCAAATTGCATTGGTCTATGGGAAACATGTTGTGCTGCAAGCTCCACCATCCTCTAGCTTAAAATATTATAACTATAAAGGCTCCCATTCTATAGTCCTTTAAGCTGCAGTTGATGTCAACTACATGTTTAGGGTTATTGATGTGGGAGGATACGGAAGGAACAGTGATGACAACATCCTGTCAGAGTCTCCCCTCGGGAAACGTTTGAGGGCAGGTACACTGGGAATACCAGAAGACATCCCACTAGAAGGAGAAGGCGGCCTCGGGCCAATGCCACATGTACTTGTAGCAGATGAAGCCTTCCATCTCCAAGGACACATAATGAGGCCATATCCAGGGAGACAGCTACAAAGAACACAGAGGGTCTACATTTACCGCTTCACTCGTGCATGAAGAATAGTACAAAATGCTTTTGGCATTCTTTCAACCCAGTGGCGCATGTACCGCCATGTTCTGGGTATCTTCTAAGAAAAGTTGATTCTATAGTCAAAGCAACATGTGTTCTTCAGAATTACATCCAGGAAAATGGAGGAGTAGAGACGGGGATAGCACAGTCTCAATCACCCACTGAAAACCTGGTTGATACTGGTGTGGAGTCCATCGCCCAGACTGGGTCAAACAACTGAAGCAGAGAGGCAGCTTTGATCAGAGGAAAATACTGCCATTACTTCAACACACCAGCTGGTGAGGTGTCACATCAAATAGTATAAATGGGTGTCAACATTTTATTATATTTTTTATTTTTTTTAAGTTTCCCCAAGTGTGGACTTTAAGGACTTTTACCATTCTCATTTGTTGTATGGGCAGTCACTGAAAGTTTGTTCACAAAAGTGATTCCACATGATCTGTTCAAGGAGCCTTTATTGTAATATGAGTGTTGTGCAATTAACTAATGGAATCCCTACGTATGTTTCATTTCATGTGTTTTTTCTGCAAATGCACTAAATAAACACAGTTGTGTATTGTATTATATATTGTTGTATATACTTGTCCAATGTTTGATTAAATCACACACTACACAGTTTAGAAACACAATTCAAAAAGTTACGATGGGCTGTACACTAAACAAAGTTGGATGCTAATGTTATTTTACCTGCTAAAATTAGATCCTCCATTTTGCCATGTATCGCACTGTCTAGCATGCCCGCCGTTAATTGGCTCATCAATGAAACGTTCGCTGATTGGTTGAAGCCCCGGTGACAGCGTCAAAAGTTAAACATGTTTCAACTTTCTAGTATCGCGTCACGGGCCTACGTGTACGCGTGCGATTTTTCACATGCACAAATGTCGCTTGTCGACGAGGGAGAAGGGGGGGGGGCGATTTTCGCCTTGTCGCCCTGCCTCCATAGGAAATTAATTGAGAGCGCATCGCCTCCTGTGTGCAGAGCCCATTATGGGCTCGACACATGGGAGGCGACAAGCGAGAGTGAATTACGTACCTCGTCACCTCCCATGTCAAATTTGACTCAATGGAGGCGACAAACGACAGCGAAATACGTACCTCGTCGCTTCGCAGGTCTCAACACATGGGACCCGATAAGCAGCCGTGACGGCGACTGCAACATACGTCACTCTCCTGTTACAACAGATTTAATTGTCCATTAAAATTGGAGGGAGTCTTAACGTTTTCGTTGTAATGTGAACACAGAAGTTTCACTACGGTACGTAATTCCAGTATGAAGATCCATCCATTTCCTATTATTAGTAGTAGTCCATCCATCCATCATCTACCGCTTATCCGTGGTCGGGTCGCGGGGGCAGCAGCTTTAGCAGGGAAGCCCAGGCTTCCCTCTCCGCAGCCACTTGAGCCAGCTCCTCCAATGGGATCCCAAGGCATTCCCAGTCCAGCCGAGAGACGTAGTCTCTCCAGCGTGTCCTGGGTCGTCCCCGGGGCCTCCCGCCAGTGGGACATGCCCGGAACACCTTCCCAGGTTGGCGTCCAGAAGGCATCCGAACCAGATGCCCAAGCCACCTCAACTGGTTCCTCTCAACGCGGAGGAGTAGCGGCTCGACACCGAGTCCCTCCCGGATGACCGAGCTTCTCACCCTATCTCTAAGGGAGAGCCCAGATACCCTGCGGAGGAAACTCATTTCGGCCGCTTGTATCCGGGATCTTGTTCTTTCGACCCACAGCTCGTGACCATAGGTAAGGGTAGGAACATAGATCGACCGGTAAATCGAGAGCTTTGCCTTTCGGCTCAACTCCTTCTTTACCACAACGGACCGATACAGAGTCCGCATCACTGCAGACGCTGCACCAATCCGCCTGTCGATCTCCCGCTCCAACCTACCCTCACTCGTGAACAAGACTCCAAGATACTTGAACTCCTTCACTTGGGGCAGGATCTCATCCCCGACCCTGAGAGGGTACTCCACCCTTTTCCGACTGAGGACCATGGTCTTGGATTTGGAGGTGCTGATTTTCATCCCAACCGCTTCACACTTGGCCGCGAACCGCTCCAGTGAGAGTTGGAGATCACGGCTTGAAGAAGCCAACAGCACCACATCATCTGCAAAAAGCAAAGATGCAATGTTGAGGCCACCAAACCTTACCCCCTCAACGCCTCGGCTGAGCCTAGAAATTATGTCAATAAAAGTTATGAACAGAATCTGTGACAAAGGGCAACCTTGACGGAGCCCAACCCTCACTGGAAACTAACTCGACTTGCTGCCGGCAATGCGGACCAAACTCTGACATCGGTCATACAGGGACGAATAGCCCGTATCAGGGGGCTTGGTACCCCGTACTCCCAAAGCACCCCCTACAGGACTCCCCGAGGGACACTGTCAAATGCCTTCTCCAAGTCCACCAAGCACATGTGGACTTGTTGAGCAAACTCCCATGCACCCTCGAGGACCCTGCCGAGGGTGTAGAGCTGGTCCACTGTTCCACGGCCGGGACGAAAACCACACTGCTCCTCCTGAATCCGAGATTCGACTTCCCGACGGACCCTCTTCAGCACCCCTGAATAGACCTTACCAGGGAGCCTGAGGAGTGTGATCCCTCCATAGTTGGAACACCCTCCGGTCCCCCTTCTTAAAAAGGGGGACCACCACCCCGGTCTGCCAATCTAGAGGCACTGTCCTCGATGTCCACGTGATGTTGTAGAGGCGTGTCAACAACGAAAGGCCCACAACATCCAGTGCCGAGGTCAGCAGCACCCCATCTCCACTATACACAGTGTTAATGGCGCACTGCTTTCCTCTCCTGAGACGCCGGATGGTGGACCAGAACTTCTTCGAAGCCGTCCCAAAGTTGTTTTCCATGGCCTCACTGAACTCCTCCCATGTCCGAGTTATTGCCTAAGCGAAGCCGCATTCCGCTTGGCCAGCCGGTACCTATCAGCAGCCTCCGGAGTCCCACAGGCCAAAAAGGCTCAATAGGACTCCTTCTTCAGCTTGAGGGCATCCCTTACCACTGATGTCCACCAGCGGATTTGAGGTGTGCCGCCACGACAGGCACCAACCACCTTACGGCCACAGCTCCGATCGGCCACCTCAACAATGGAAGCGCGGAACATGGTCCACTCAGACTCAATGTCCCCCGCTTCCCTCGGGATAAGGGAGAAGTTCTGCCGGAGGTGGGTGTTGAAACTCTTTCTGACAGGGGATTCTGCCAGACGTTCCCAGCAGACCCTCACAATATGTTTGAGTCTGCCCGGTCGGACCAGCATCATACCCCGCCATCGGAGCCAACACACCACCAGGTGGTGATCAGTTGACAGCTGAGCCACTGTCTTAACCCGAGTGTCCAACACATGCGGCTGCAAATCTGATGACACGACTACAAAGTCGATCATCGAACTGCAGCCTAGGGTGTCCTGGTGCCAAGTGCACATACTGTATGGACACCCTTGTGTTTGAACATGGTGTTCGTTATGGTCAGTCCGTGTGAGCACATAAGTCCAATAACAAAACACCGCTCGGGTTCTGATCAGGGGGGCCGTTCCTCCCAATCACGCCCCTCCAGGTCTCACTGCCATTACCCACATGAGCGTTTAAGTCCCACAGCAGAACGAGGTAGTCCCCAAGGGGAGCGCTCTCCAGCACACCCTCCAAGGACTCCAAAAAGGGTGGGTACTCAGAGCTGCTGTTCGGTGCATAAGCACAAACAACAGTCAGGACCCGTCCACCCACCCGAAGGCGGAGGGAGGCTACCCTCTCGTTCTCCGGGGTAAACCCCTGGTACAGGCACCTAGCTGGGGGCAATGAGTATACCCACACCTACTCTGCGCCACTCACCGTGGGCAACACCAGAGTGGAAAAGAGTCCAGCCCCTCTTGAGAGGATTGGTACCAGAACCCAAGCTGTGTGTGGAGGCGAGTCTGACTATATCTTGTCGGAACTTCTCAGCCTCACACACCAGCTCGGGCTCCTTCCCTGCCAAAGAGATGACATTCCATGTCCACAGAGCTAGCTTCAGTAGCCAGTGGTCAGACCGCCAAGGCCCCCGCCTTTGGCTGCCACCCAACTCACTGCGCACCCGACCCCTTTGGCCCCTCCTACCTGTGGTGAGCCCATTGGGAAGGGGAACCACGTTGCCTTTTCGGGCTGTGCCCGGCCGGGCTCCATGGGTTTAGGCCCGGCCACCAGACGTTCGCCCTCCAGGCCTGGCTCTAGAGGGGTGCCCCGGTGACCCACATCCGGGCAAGGGAAACCACAATCCAAAGGTTGCATTCATCATTGGGGTCTTTTGAGCCATGCTTTGTCTGGTCCCTCACCTAGGACCTGTTTGCCATGGGTGACCCTACCAGGGGCATGAAGCCCCAGACAACATGGCTCCTAGGCTCATTGGGACACGCAAACCCCTCCACCACGATAAGGTGATGACTCACGGAGATTATTAGTAGTATTGTTTATTATTATTATTACTACTATTATTATTACTATTATTATTATTATTATTAACTGTTACAAAAACGGTACCAACAAGATCACATGCACCGGCCTTTTTGTTGACGTCACGGAAATAATTGCGTGAAGTATCGTACAAAATGTTTTTTTTTAATGATAAACGCCTGCTTAAATTGTATCATCCATGTTTTTTGTTTTTTTCCATCCATCCATCTTCTACCGTTTATCCGAGGTTGGGTCGCAGGGCAGCAGCTTTAGGAGGGATGCCCAGACTTCCCTCTCCAAGCCACTTCAACCAGCTCCTCCTGTGCGATTCCAAGGCGTTCCTGGGCCAGCCGAGAGACATAGTCTCTCCAGCGTGTCCTGGGTTGTCCCCGGGGCCTCCCGCCGGTGGGACATGTCCTGGGAGGTGTTCAGGAGGCATCCGAACCAGATGCCCGGGCCACCTCAGTTGGCTCCTTTCAACGCGGAGGAGTAGCGGCTCGACCCTGAGTCCCTCCCAGATGACCAAGCTTCTCACCTTCTCATGAGGAAACTCATTTTGGCTGCTTGTTTCCAGGATCTTGTTGTTTCGGTCACGAGCTGTGGGTCGTTGGTAAGGGTAGGAACGTGGATCGATTGGTAAATCGAGAGCTTCACCTTTCGGCTCAGCTCCTTCTTCGCCACAACGGACCGATACAGAGTCCGCATCACTGCAAACACAGCACCGATCCGCTCTGTCGATCTCCCGCTCCATCCTGCCCTCACTCGTGAACAAGACCCCAAGATACTTGAACTTCTCCACTTGGCGAAGGATCTCATCCCAGAGAGAAGCACGCCACCCTTTTCCGACTGAGGACCATGGTCTCAGATTTGGAGATGCTGATTTTCATCCCAACCGCTTCACACTCGGCTGCGAACCGCTCCAGTGAGAGTTGGAGATCACGGCTTGATGAAGCCAACAGCACCATGTCATCTGCAAAAAGCAGAGATGCAATGCTGAGGCCACCAAACAGGACCCTCCTTTGTTTTTTGTTTTACAAAATGATAAACGCTGCTAAAATTATCTCATCCATTTTTGCTGAATAGCCCACTGTGTAGCATGCCGTGCATTCATTGGCTCATCAATGAAACATTCGCTGATTGGTTGAAGCCCAGCCGACAGCGACAAAAGTTTAACATGTTTTGGGCTCTGCACATGGGAGGCGATGTCGCTCGCTTTCAATTAATTTCCTATGCAAGCAGGGCGACAAGGCGAAAGAATTGCTTTCCCCCCTCCCCCTCGGCAACATGCGACATTCATGCATGTGAAAAATTGCTTGTGTAGACGTGCACGCGTAGGCCTGCGACGTGATACTAAAAAATTTTGCCGGGGCTTCAACCAATCAGTGAAGGTTTCATTGATAAGCCAATGAACGCAGGGCATGCTACACAGTGGGCTTTCCAACAAAATGGATGAGATAATTTTAGCAACGTTTATCATTAACTCTTTGACTGCCAGACGTTTTCAGAAACGGGATGTCGCCAGTGCTAGCCGATTTAAGCATTTTGACTGATCTTTCAAGGTCCACAGAAAATGTTGTGTTTGGACTATGGAAACACACATACTACCAAATGAAAGATTGAACTCTCATCTTTCATCAGAAAAAAAAGTTTGTTTCTACCTTATTCCGTTCTTCAGTAATCAACAATAGAAAATGGTTAGTTTCACCGAAATGCTCTGTTTTGAAACAAAAAGCGGAGAAAAAGAGCTTTTTGTGAAACGATGTTATTTCATGCACTCTAGTGAATTGTACACTTCTTTTTGTCCATGAATGATGCCACAAACACCTAAATAGTGCTTTACTTCTGTAAAACGCTATCACCAACAATGAAAAAGTGTTTTTTGGTTGCAAAATACGTTTATTTCCATTCAACAGTGTAACAATTTGACAAAACAATTTTGCAAACTATTTACAAATATGTGCAGCTGTGGTACTATTTACAATTATGTGGATGTTTCAAATACAGTTTTTCTTTTTGTAACGCTCCCATGTATGCAAGGAGACACAGCAGGATTTGCACAACAGATTAGTTTCACTTGCGATGGCTCCTTTCACGTGCAGACGTTACACTTTCTTGACGGCCTTTTTTTCCGGGGAATAGCAAGTAGCAGACTGGACCTACTCCTCCGATGAATATGCATTGGACTCGGGGCACTCTTCGTCGTCCGATTGAATGTCCGCCTGTGCGTGCTCGGTTGTGCTCCGCGTTTTCCGGTGTTAGCATCGCTAGCCGGTGAACCTTTATGACGTCGTCATAGCCGCCGCGTCAACGCTTGCAACTTCAGCGTCAACCTCGGAGTCACCATCATCATCATCGATGATGATCATCGTCGTCATCAATGTGCTCTTTAGCGTTGGTCGATGCTTTTCGTCTTTGAAAAAAACTGCTCGAGCGTGAGCTGCTTGCAACCGGTCACCATGTTCTCTACCCTTCCCCAGCCATTGTCCCCTCTAGCTCCGCCTCACGTCTTCTACTGACGCCTACCCAATCTTGTCAAAAGAGAGTCATTGCTGCCATTCTAGGGGCCAAAAATAGTCATTAGGCTAACTAGATCTGCTTGAAACTTTCACCACAGCTGGCCAAGGCTTTCCTCCACCCGTTTCAAAAAAAAATAATTGGATGACGTCTTTTAACGTCATTGGCGGCCCTCCATAGGTTTTTACTTGACGTCTTTTAACGTCCATGGCAGTCAAAGAGTTAAAAAATATATATATATATATATCATTTTGTACGATTCACGCAATCATTTCCGTGGTGTCAACAAAAAAGGCCGGTGCATGAGAGCTTGTTGGTACAGGATTCATTTGTCCAGTAAGTTTTCTTTACCATTTTTTGTAACAGTCAATAATAATAATAAAAATAGGAAATGGTTGGATCTTCATACTGGAATTACGTACTGTAGTGAAACTTCTGTGTTTACATTATAATGAAAACGTTTAGATTCCCTCCAATTTTAATAGACAATCAAATCTGTTGTAACACAAGAGTGACGTATGTTGCTGCCGACGTCGCGGCTGCTTATCGCGCCCCATGTGTTGAGACCTGCGAAGCGACGAGGTACGTATTTTGCTGACGTTTGTCGCCTCCCTTGTGTCGAGTTTGACATGGGAGGCGACGAGGTACGCAATTCGCTGTCGCTTGTTGCCTCCCGTGTGTCGAGCCCATTTCAACTTTCTACGCGTGCACGTCTACGTGTACCACATGCACGAATGTTGTGTGTTGCCGAGGGGAAGGCAATTTTTGCCTTGTTGCCCTGTTTCCATAGGAAATTATTTGAGAGTGAGCAACGTCGCCTCCTGTGTGCAGATCCCATAGTTTCAATTAATAATGAATCTGTCTCCATTCTGCCTTTTCTTTTATAAACGGTGTCCCATTAACTACCATTGAATAGACTATTGCCATGCTACGTGTATTTGTCATAAGTTTCTGAGGGTTTTTTTTCCTGCAAATTTGCCACTTTATGAAGTCTCAAATTAACGAGTTTTTAAAGTGGTAAATTTGCAAATTTTTCTCTCTAAATATCGCCCCCGCCCTCTTAAAAAAAAAAACGTGGCCCTAATACGCCGTCGTAAAAAAAAAAAAGAAGATTTTTTTGTCATTGGTGTTTATTTCGTACTTCATATTCGTATAGTTAAAAAATAAAAAAGGTGGGGAGTGGTATTGTTGTTTTACTTTGATACCGGTTTGGTCATTGTTTTCAAAAGTAAAAACTGATATTTGCAAATGTCTTATTTTAATTAACCACCGAAGATAATCAGTCTTCTTTCATGACGGACTACAGAAATCATTGAACAATTACTGTTGATATACTGAAATCAGAGGATTTGGACAACTTTAAATGAAAAAAAAAAAAGGCTCCAAGCGATTACTCGGTTAGCAAATTGATTACTTATCAATTAATTTTGACAGCTCTAATGGCAGAGAAACATGTCAGCCTCATGTAAGGTGGGACTCCAGCCATGTAATATAATTAGTGATTACTATATATATATATATATATATATATATATATATATATAATGCATACTATTAAAATCAATAGTGAGTTTTTAAATTGAATGAATAATTAGTTCACCACTAGATGGCACTAAAGATTACACTGTGGCTTTAACAACCACTATTAATATAAACAAACAATGGATGGAGCGATGGTTAAGTCGCTCAATGGCTACATTGGGTACCACATCATGTGAGTATGACACAGAATTTGTTGTTGATTTTAGTTAAATAAAGATTTGTGTTATGTGTACTCTTGCACTTCACCAGGCAACAATGAGAGCACCCTGAGTGAGTTCCTCCTCTCCCCATTTCTTTGGGTGCTGTCCCTGGGTTACTTAGTGGTGTTTGGCGTGAAAACGGCAGCAACTGACTGGGGCCAACTTTTTCTCATGCAGGAGAAAGGCCAGACTGCACTTATGGGTATGCATTTTATTATTACTTAAAATTATTCTAAAGAGTGTGTGTGTAATGGTGCTAACTTGAGCTGTGTTTCTCACAGGCAGTACTTACATGAGCGTCTTGGAGGTGGGCGGCTTTGTAGGCAGTCTTGCATCTGGTTTAATCTCTGACAGAGCTGTTGCTCGAGTAAGTAGCAGACCAAAAGACTTTTGAATTTTATTTGACATGCTTGTTTATTTGACATGCTGCCTGACTTTCTATAGTCTGGCTTGGGCACACATGGCAACCCTCGCCACGGCCTGCTTATTGTCATGATGGCTGGTATGTACATCTCCATGTACCTTTTCAGGGTCACCATCACACCTGAAATCCCAAAGGTAAAAATATCTAGGATTGACTTATCGAAAGCGCAGTAGTTAGATGTATGTAGTTAGATCCAATACATATGCTGTATCAGAAATTCTGTCTTAAAAACAAATAAAGGTCTCAAATTAGATGCTTTTAACAAGACCAGAAGAATGACAAAATATGCTCTAATTTTTGTTCTTTGTTTAATTAAAGGACCTATCGCAGACAGATTTCCTATATTTCACTAACACGTTCTCTTTACAGTATGTATTTTTTGCTGAAAGAAATAAAAGAAATTGGCAGTGATTTTTTTCAACTGGTAAAAAACGAATTGCCCCAATTACGTTGCCAAAATCGATACACCACCACATCTTGGTGTGACGTCAGCGGCAGAACTTGAGACCATGGTCGTTGCATAGTGGTTTGGACAAAGGAATGTTCTACAATGTAAAGCACCAGTGTCTACTCGTATCTTACAAATTTGTCGCTGGAGGGCGGACTGTACAAAAACTTACCTTCACAAAATGTGGTCTTCCCAAACTTCTTTTTCAAAAGCCATGAGTGAGTCAATAAATAAAACAATGAGCTGACAAACCTCGTGTATTATATTACCTCTATGGATTTTGGGACAGCTTATACAGATTCTATCTGCAGCGAAGCATTAGAGCAATCAATTTTAACAAAACAAGTCTACCCGAATTAATTTAACCTCACTCATTTCACTCATTATTGTCTAAAAAACACACATCCAGACTTTAAATATAAAGCTATAATTACGCCACAGCCTTGCCCATGACTCAAGATCAGGTCGTATAAGTAAATAGGCCGGACATCAGTTGCTGACGTTAACTTGACATTGCAGGTTTCGACCTAAATGAGGCCCAAACCATCAGAATTATTAACAATGTAGGACAACAGTGACTGTCAAATTGTGAAAAAAACTACTGTCTTCTTTAATGTTAAATGAGTAATTGTAATATTTGTACTGCTTGAAACATGTCTCACTAAGATGTAGTTAATTTCTGCCATTGCAAACAACCCAAAACTGAGCACTATTATTTTGTAATGTGATTAACTCATACATTGTATCAAATGTTATCCATGCTGTCTGTCTGTTTGTATAGTTATGCTTATACGTTTACATACCCTAGACCAAAGGTATCCAAACTACGGCCAGGGGGCCATTGGCGGCCCGCCATCCATTTTCTAGCGGCGCTCAGTATATACAAAAAATTACTTTTAACACCGCTTGCGTTTCTAGATATGCAAAATAACTATTTAAATCTAAAACTGAAATATTTATCTTTGTAATTTAATTAAGTCAGATATTTCCAGAAGCAAAACATTTTTCTCCCATGTTCTGCTGTCCGTGTCAAGGTCTAATTTGTAAATATATCAAACTAATGATTAAGTAAGATCCTCAAGTAAACCCTGCTGTAAGAATTGTCATTTAATTACCAATTACTCTTCCTTTTGTTCTAAATGTGGAGATTGGTTCAGGGCTGGGGTGGATCTATTCTTGTGTGATACAGGGGTGTGGGCCACCCCAAAATCAAGAAAAATCCCAAACTGTCCTGTTTCAAAATAAACTATAATACATTATTAGTTATTGTTATTAGTTTTTGTGTGTTTGCCCTCAAAGGAAAAAGTTTGGACACCCCTACCCTAGACCCATGTAAACTTATGAGCACAACTGTATATATCATAATTCACCAGTTGTTGGCAGACAAACAGTTGTGCTCATAAGTTGACATACTGCTAGTTAGGGGTGTGCTCAAAAAATCGATATGGCAATATATATTGTTGCGGGCCTCTTTACAATACACGTATCGATACGCAGGCGTCAGAATCGATATTGCACATTAATTTTAAAATAGGCAGTTAACCACTCGTTGCTTGCAAGGCTGTGCAGCAGCAGCCTCTGAAGTTTATTGCCTCAATTAAGTGTGTGTGCAAGTTAATTGCAAAGCAGCAGGAGACAGTGGGGGTAGCGGAGAAAAGGGATACTGGTGCCTTGTCGACAGTTTACTTTAAAAACAAAAAGTGTACATATGTAGGTGTCCCACAAACTCAAGTCTGTTCTAAAAATAGCTCACCAGTGATTGGACACTGTGTCTTGCTAAGAAAAATTAAAACAGAGGAAGACTATCAACATTTATTTTTATTTTTTTATTTAAAATTAACATGGTACATGTTTGTTAATGTACCAATTTTCCTATATTTTGTTTAAAAAAACAGAATGTGATGAATGGAAAAAATATATATATTTCAAATATTTTAAAATAAATATTATTTTAGAGCTGTAATTTTAATACATTGATATTTTTACTCATATTGGCTCATGCCTATTTGTGAAGTTTCCCGGTGTGTCTGTGAAAGTGGCACCTTGCTCTGCAAAGTAATTTAAAATATTGGGATACTTACTGCCTTGAAGAGCATGTATTGGGATACATATGTTTCGCGATACGTATCGTAACGTGACCCCTGTATCGTGATACGTATCATATCGTGAGTTTGTTGGCAGTCTACTAGTGTATGTAAACTGCAGTATGTAAACCTATGAGCACAACTGTGCTAACACAACTGCGTTGTGTTATATAGTGTATGTAGTAAATACAGATTTTTTTCCATTCACTTCAGGAGACCCCTCTTTGGGTCCAAGTCATCCATCCTTTCTCTGTGCTCCTTGGTGTCTCAGAAAAAGAGGTAACAATTTTACTCAGCCATTTCATTTCTGAAAACGATAGAAAAGGATCCAAAGTTTCTCTTGTCATTTGCAGATCTGGATTCTCTTTCTTGGCGCTATGTTTGGATTTTCCTCTTATGGGCCGATTGCCTTGTTTGGGGTGATTGCAAGTGAAAGTGCTCCTTCCAATTTTTGTGGAACTTCACATGCTATTGTAGCACTGATGGCTAATGGTACATCTACCAGTACAAAATACTGCTGCTGTACCATGATGACACAGTCATGTGAATGATACAAATACATTTTTTTTTGTTACAGTTGGGGCTTTTATGGCTGGACTTCCCTTCAGTACTGTTGCCAAACAACACAACTGGGACATGGCATTTTGGGTAGCTGAAGTCTTAATGGCCATCACCACAGTTTCCTTCTTCCTCATTCGCAACATGCGCACCAAGATGGGAAGAAGAGAAAAAATTGACTGATTTTTGTTCTTACAACAGTGTCACTCTGATGTTAAAAAGTTGCTGCAGTGCATACCTAATAATTTATTACCAACTATCCAAAAGCCAATTTAGTCATAGATACTCAGAGCAAGTACGGAATAACAAATTCTCTGTGAGACTTAAACATTATACAGACACACATGAACACAGACTGCCTGTGCCACAGTGCTCAAAGAAGTAAATCAAGGCATGCTTGGATTGGTTTCTTCTTGAAGAGCTCTGGCTTCAGTCCCACTTACCTTTGGGCTAAATTACAACAAGACTTGTTCAACGCAGTAACCAATAAAATAAATATTCATTTGGATGAATGGACAACTGCCAAAGATGCAATTCAAAGTCATGTCAAAATATTTCCAGAAAAGCAGAAGCGTATTACACTGTTCATCAGGGGTGTCAAATCCAGGTCCAGAAACTAAAAACTCTGCCACACTTTGGCTTTAGCCCCTGATGCTAGCTAGGTAGCTCCCTCTCTGGCAGGTAAACGAGCACCATGGGAGCTAGCTAGCTAGCACCAGAAAGTAAAACCCTGCCATAGTTTGGCTTTAACCCCCGATGCTAGCTAGCTCCCTAGCAGGTAAAGAAGCACCATGGGAGCTAGCTAGAGAGCTAGCCAGCTAACTAGCATCTGGGGCTACTTTGTGGACCTGGATTTGCCACCACTGCTATTTATAAAAACAGAACTTTATAATGCCAAATGATAGCTGTAAACTGAAAACAATTGTGTCAGTTATTGGTGCAGGCCTTGATGTTATAGTAGCAAATTTACAATACTGAACGTTTTCTAATGGGTTTGTCTGTATAGTCTAAAACAGTGGGTCCTCGAGAGCCGGAGTCCTGCAGGTTTTGGATTATTCCGGTCTCCATCATAGCTGGTATATGATCAGCTCATTAGCAAGCTCTGCATGAGCCTGATAACGGTCCTGTTGATTGGAATCAGCTTATGTTGGAAGAGGAAAACATACAAAACCTCCGGCCCTCAAGGACCAAGTTTGCCCACCCCGGTCTAGAATCTAGACCGAATACATATTTGCATTTGTTAGTAGCACCAATCATTGTCATCAATGATTAGAAATAAGATGTCATAAGAAAAGTTACTGATAGTTTTATACACTTATTCACATGACAAAATACAGATTAATATTTTGATGCAGTCAGCTAAAATGCAGGATGTATGAACTGTTAAAAGAGTTGATTATCAATTATTTTTGTAGTATTTTGTCACTCACATTGTAGGTTTGAACACTAGACTTTTTTTTTTTAATCTGTGTGTCTCAGGTGTGCCACATACTGAAAATACTACTGTATTTTGTAGGCCCATAAGTCATGGGCTCTAAGAATTGTCATCTCATTTCTCCTTCCTACAGCATCTCTAGTGTGTTTTGTCAATTAATAATGAGAATAAACTGTGCCAATAGGGAACAGCTTTAGTCTGACAGAATTTAACAACTGAGACCTAATAAATGTGACTTGTGGATAGTTTGAAATGCAGCACACTGAAAGAATTTGTTCTTTTGATTATTGTAAAATGGAGACTAATTGCCTGGATACTTAATGGCAATGAAAGGAGTTAAAATTACATTTCTTGATTTTGTACACACAAAACCAGGTTGCACCTTGCCCGCAGTCAGCTAGGATAAACTCCAGTTCACCCGTGACCCTAATGAAAACAATCAAGAATACAATATGGATGTTTCATTTCAAGACAGTAAAGCAATTTGAGACTTACATCTACTTAAAAATGTAATGACACAAGGTTCACTTCCAATCGTAACATATAGCTTTCGCCCAGATTTCCTATGGCTCATCGGGAAAAAAAATCTAACAGCAAAATGACAAGGTTTTTTGTTTTAGCATACATTGCAGCAATACAATAATACTAATGAGGGGGGTGCCAAGCGTGTCTTGGGTTGGACTACCTAGGGCAGTTCAATTATTGTCAGGAAAAACAATCCATGCGCTATATATTGTTTTTATTTCCATTTATATTTAGTTTTTGTACTTAATTTTTGAATATTTTTATATCCGTTTTTATTTTCACTTGTAGTCATTTATTTTTTTCATTTATTTATTTTTTGTTTTGGCACTTTTTGTCCTCCATAAAATTAAGCGCTAGAAGCAAGATAGATCGCAGAGTATATTGTACTTGTATTGTATCTCAAGCATTTGGCCCAAATCACTTTTGCCGATGTAGAAACTAGCATTGTACATGAAAACTCCATCAGGAAAAAGGTGAATGAAGAAAAGGTGTACATTTTTCCATGCAAAACTCATCGAAAAGAGGACCATCTAAAACGCTTCATGCGCTTGTATGTCGCCGAAGGTCAGAAAACATTTATGAATAGTCACCAACATTCAACCATACATCCCTACGTCTTATGCCCGGTTCAACCTCTAAAAATATAAAACAATCACCACAGTATTTTGGATTATATTGGCATTAAGCCTTCCTCCCTATAACGCTCACTATATATATATATAAAAAAAAAAAAGCTTAACGTGTAAAGTGGCGGAAAAAGAGCAGTAAGAGGTTGAAGTCTTCTCTTGCTAAAATAGAGGATAAAATAGAGAATGCAATGCAGATCAGCATACTTCGTCAGATCAGCATGCCCCATAGATGCCTCTATCTGTAGCCTCAACCTAAACTCAACCCAACAACAACCAACCCATTCCTACAGTGCATGCACAAAAGTGCAAGGTATGCTACTCCGACAGGTATGCTGTTTTGTCGGGACACCAGCATCAAGCCGGAGAATATATACGGTCCACAAATATTGCGTTACAGCTAGACTTTTGACGCGGACAAGAAAATTAAATCATACCTCAATACAAACCAACTTGCATTGGTTTGTCTTGACTTTTGAGATGCGATTTTGAGGTTTTGTTACTTAAATATAAAATATTACATGGCTTAGCGCCTTCCTATCGACTTAATAGTACCGTATGTTCCAACATGAAACCTTCATTCCCAACACACTGGCCTTTTGGTGATCCCAAGAGCCCAAAAAAGTCAGCAGATTCAAGAGCGTTTTCGATTCGGGCTCCAGTTCTCTGGAATGCCTTACCCTCGGAGGTCAGAGCCAGCTACCTCCATAGAAACGTTTAAATCGCATTTTAAGACTCATTTTTATTCTCACATTTGGCTGAAATATGTGGGCTTGGTGACAGCCACTACCCTCTTTTTTTTACTCCCTTCTCCCTTGGAGAGGGAGTTTGTGTCAATGAGCGAATTGGATGCTGTTTTACAGATTCTACACTAATGGACCGGGTTGAGATCTGAAGCAGACTATCACCCAGGTGTTGCTGCCATGGAGATTTCTGCACCGACCAACTGGGCCTGGTTTGGATAAGGACCCACTTCCCTGATGGCGTCTTCTTGCAGTGCTTCAACTTCCTAAATGGACTTTAGCACTATTCTAGTTAATATTGTTTAGTTTACCCTCACATACTGTGTAAATTGTTGGTTTTGCAGCCTGGTCATCTTGGAAGTTTTTTTTTTTTTACACATTTGGGATGTCGTTAACATTTGTCAACTGTGGGCATGTGTGTATTTAGATCCAATGACATCACATCCCCACTTTTCCCAATTTAAATTATGAACACAATTCTTTTTGACGGTCCCCCCCAACCATATAACACTCGCCTCAGTTCAGCTCATAATTTTGCTGAAGCATATTTTCCCTTGTCTACTACCAACTGAGCTTTATTGGTTTGTTGATAATTATTGCACAGGTACATCTATAAACAAAAATAAACTGCACACTTGCACTCTTACCTAAGCCTCTTGTGATTATTGCTACTGTTGGTATGCGTTGGCCATCACAAATAAATGTATAGGTCGTCTGCTGTCCGACCAGATGTGTTTTTTTCCTTTACACTTAACATACCTCATAGCTTGGCTAAGAAAGCAAATTCCATTTTTTTCCATCCGTACAATATACCATACAGATTGCAAACCCTTTTTCACAGCAGCTATACTAATTAATTGCAATTAGAGCTAGATCGATATAGTTTTTTTCAAGGTCAATACCAATGCCGATTATTAGTAGTGAAGGAGGCCAATAGCCGATATTTGAAGCCGATATTCAGTTTCAGTAAAAAAAAAAAAAAAAGGGGCGGGGGGATATAGGCATCAATTTTTGCCAATCTTGACTGTTGTAATGTCTTAAAGTATTTTATTGAACAATGTTTTCAGACATTTCAAAATGTAGAAGTTTTTTTTATTATCTTAGACAATTGACATCCTTTTAAATTTCTAACAAAACGTTCAGGGAGCTCCCATGGTTATCAGTATGTCTTAAAAAGTTAAATGGAAACTTACCATAGCTCTCTATAGTTTTCTACAGTAAATATTTTTTCCCAAAATTTAAAAACACTTGAAATCTTAAACTTTCACATTTCTTAGTATTAATGTCGGACAAAAACAAAAGGTTCAGAAGGTTCCCAGGGTCAGTTGCATCTCTTGTAAAGTTAACTGAAATTTTAAATCAATAGCTCCCTGAGATTGAAATGGTTTTAGATTTACTATATATCGGCCATCAGATTTTAAAAGGCTGATATGGATATTTGTCAAAATGCCCAATGTCGGCTCTGATAATCGGCCTATCTATCTTTAATTGCAATGCTATCACAGAACAGGGATGGAACCAACACAAGATACTGTACATGAGTTAGGGTAGGGAGAGCTCCACTACAAGGGACTTTAAATTTATTGATCCAATTTTATAAGAAAACTACATGAGTACAAGAGTTATCATTAGGACAAAGCTTGCAAACATTCTAAAACACTGTTCTTCATTAGAAACAATAAATTGACTGAAGAGAGCTTTAGAGACAGGTTGAAAATGTCCAGGAAAACTCCAGCCAGCTGGTGTACACACATCTTCAGCATCGGACCTGACACCTTATCTGGTCCTGCTGCCTTGTTGGTAGTGATCCTCCTCTAGGTGGAGAATTGCTGCAGAACGAGAGGCTGAGGTCGCTCCTCTGACTGAGAGAGATGAACAGCCTCCCTGCTGACAGATGCATCGAAGCGTGCAAAGAAACTGTTTAAGGTATCAGGCAGTGTAGAGTCATGGCTGACCTGCTTGTTGCTGCTCTTGTACTCTGTGATGGTTCTGATGCATCTTCACATTTCCCGTGGGTTGTTGTCAGTGAAGTGCCCCTCAAAGCGCTGTCTGTAACTGCGCTTGGCCTGCTGGATGCCCTTCCTCAATTCTGTCCGGGCCCTGCTGAAGGCCAGCCTGTCACCTGACCTGTTGGCTGTATCCCGAGCTTTGAGCAGAGACCGCACTGTGCTTTCACACCATGGTTTTTGGTTTGGAAAAACCTTGATGGACTTTATGGGTACAGAACTGCACATAATTCAGGACAGGTCATGTGTAGGCCTGCTATTCTGAGCCATCTTTGAACACTTCCCAATCCATGAGTTCAAAACAGTTTTGTAATGCTGAAGACGCCTCCTCAGTCCATATCTGAACTGTTCTGGTAGTTGATCTTGTCCTGCAGATCAGAGGTTTGTATGTTGGAATCAGCTCCACAGGGAGTGGTCTGACAGGTCCAGGTGATGAGCAGTTGCTGCCTTGTATGCTCCTGGAATATTGCAGTAAACCTGGGTCCAGAATGTTATATTATTGTCTATGGTGGGAAAGTATATGAACTTTGGAAGCACTGCCTTGAGTTCCAACTGATTGAAATCTCCAGCCAGATATCCAACATGTGTCATATACTGTAATGACAAAACTCAAGATTACTTATTACACAAATTGAAGTAGCGGTGTTTTTATGTACATTGAAAAGTGAATTGCTTATGTTATGCCCCTTATGTGGAAGTAAAGGGTAGCTGTTCTTGTGCTTTTGCTAGGAAAAAAGAGTGCCAAGTTATATAATATTATAATTATAATAATGATAATTTATGTAATGAAACGTATAAAAATGTTCCATCCCTTTATTTAAAAATAGGATGCTATTTCAAATAGACAGAAAATCCACAAACAAAAATCTATTATGATCCATGATAAGTAGGAAAATAGGCAAAATGCTGCTCATTGTTTTCCAAAGTAAAAGCAAATGTTTTTCTTTGATTCAACACAAAGATAATCAGTCTGCTTTCATGGAGAACTACAGAAATCAGAAAATATTTAATTTTCGAAAGTTAAAATTCAGATAATTTGGATACATTCAAATTAAAAAAGGCATATAAATGATTAATTGAGTATCAAAAATAATGATCAATTCAATTTGTCGCTTATCGATTAATTGTTGCACCTCTATATCGCTGGCGTCTGGCCAAAAGCTACCTCCAAAATCGGCACTTTTCAGGAGACCCCAAAAATGACATGCTTTTTCAACCATTAACATCATCAAAGGGAACAAACCATTTTCAACACTTATTGGTCAACAATTCGTAAAAATGACATCCACAGGTGTGGACTGACCAAAAGTATACATTTTTGAAAAAATATTAAATCTGCCAAATTGTAAATTACAAGGTTTCTACCCGCAATGTAACTTGCCTTTGGCTTGGGGTCGGGTTCTGGCTTTGCAGATGTGGTTTTCTGTAAAAATGAATGTGTATTTTTTTATTGAGTTGTGGGGAAAAGTGTAAACAGTCAACTATACTTATATGCAATGAAGTTGATGTACTGTACTTACAACCAATCTGTTAGATCTCCTCTTGGGCTGCATGGTGAGAAAAAACAAACGGGCTGATTAGTTTTCACATTGACTGTTATTTACAGTTATTGACCCCATATATATATATATATATATAAATAAATAGGTGTCAGTCGATTACATTTTTTAATCGTAATTAATCGCATGACTTCAATAACTGACGATTAATCGCACATTAATCCAAATGTTATATTTCAATATATATCAAAATTTACAATAAAATGCACAAATTGTTTCCCCCTAATTTAACTCTTTGACTGTCATGGATGTTAAAAGACATCAAGTAAAAACCTACGGAGGGCCGCCAATGACGTTAAGACGTCATCCAATTTTTTATTTTATTTTTTTTGAAACGGGTGAGGGAAAGCCTTGGCCAGCTGTGGTGAAAGTTTCAAGCAGATCTAGTTAGCCTAATGACTATTTTTGGCCCCTAGATGGCAGCAATGACTCTCTTTTGACAAGATTGGGTAGGCGTCAGTAGAAGACGTGAGGCGGAGCTAGAGGGGACAATGGCTGGGGATTGGAGGAGAACATGGCGACCGGTTGCAAGCAGCTCACGCTCGAGCAGTTTTTTTCAAAGACGAAAAGCATCGACCAACGCTAAAGAGCACATTGATGACGACAATGATCATCATCGATGATGATGATGGTGACTCCGAGGTTGGAAGCATTGACGCGGCAGTAGAAGACGTGAGGCGGAGCTGGATGGCTGAAGAAGTGAACAATGGCGACCGGTTGCAAGCAGCTCACACTTGGGAATTTTTTTCAAAGATGAAAGGAATCGACCAACGCTAAAGAGCACATTGATGACGACGATGACCATCATCGATGATGATGATGGTGACTTCGAGGTTGACGCTGAAGTTGCAAGCATTGACGCGGCGGCTATGACGACGTCATAAAGGTTCACCGGCTAGCGATGCTAACACCGGAAAACGCGGAGCACAACCGAGCACGCTCAGGCGGACGTTCAATCGGACGACGAAGAGTGCCCCGAGTCCTATGCATATTCATCGGAGGGGTGGGTACAGTCTGCTACTTGCTATTCCCCGGAAAAAAAGGCCGTCAAGAAAGTGTAACGTCTGCACGCGAAAGGAGCCATTGCAAGTGAAACTAATCTGTTGTGCAAATCCTGCTGCGTCTCCTTGCATGCATGGGAACGTTTCAAAAAGAAAAACTGTATTTGAAACATCCACATAATTGTAAATAGTACCACAGTTGCACACATTTGTAAATTGTTTGCGAAATTGTTTTGTCAAATTTTACACTGTTGAATGGAAATAAATGTATTTTGCAACCAAAAAACACATTTTCATTGTTGGTGATAGCGTTTTACAGAAGTAAAGCACTATTTATAGGTGTTTGTGGCATCATTCATGGACAAAAAGAAGTGTACAATTCATTAGAGTGCATGAAATAACATCGTTTCACAAAAAGCTCTTTTTCTCCGCTTTTTGTTTCAAAACAGAATTTCGGTGAAAGTAACCATTTTCTATTGTTGATTACTGAAGAACGGAATAAGGTAGAAACAAACTCTGAATGATTGAACTCTCATCATGAAAGATGAGAGTTCAATCTTTCATTTGGTAGGATGTGTGTTTCCATAGTCCAAACACAACATTTTCTGTGGACCTTGAAAGATCAGTCAAGATCAGCTGGCACTGGCGACATCCCGTTTCTGAAAACGTCTGGCAGTCAAAGAGTTAAATATGGTTGCATTTTTTAGTCATTGATACAGTAATTTCATAACAATTCAATAAAAAAAATTAAAATACAGTGCTGAGTGTTGTGGTTATATTTTTGTTGAGTATATATATATATATATATATATATATATATATATATATATATATATATATAGGGTCTGACTAGGGTCAGTAACTGTAAATAACAGTCAACGTGAAAACTAATCAGCCCATTTCATAAGTTACTTCATGTTAAAAATTAATCAGCTCTTAATATGAAAAGAAAAATGCTCTGAGCTGTCACCATTGTCTTACAAATGCAATTATGCCATGTAGTGTCAGAAAAATGACCAACACAAATCAGTCACACACACATATATATATATATATATATATATATATATATAATATATATATATATGTAACATATTTATATATATATAATATATATACTGTAACTGAAAGCAACCACACCTCATAGATAGATAGATAGATAGATAGATAGATAGATAGATAGATAGATGTGATTAATCGTCAGTTATTGAAGTCATGCGATTAATTACGATTAAAACTTTTAATCAACTGACACCTATTTATTTATATAGATAGATAGATAGATAATCATTGATTGATTGATGGCCGTATGCTGTTTTTGAACTGTCACTGAAAGCAACCACACCTCACAGAAAGATAGATAGATAGATAGATAGATGCGATTAATCGTCAGTTATTGAAGTCATGCGATTAACTACGATTAAAATTTTTATTCGACTAACACCTATTTATTTAGATAGATAGATAGATAGATAGATAGATGATCATTGATTGATTGATGGCCATATGCTGTTTTCGAACTGTCACTGAAAGCAACCACACCTCGCAGAAAGATAGATAGATAGATAGATAGATAGATAGAATATTCCTTACCACTGTTTCAAGTGCCGCTGAATCTTCCTGCAAAAATAAAATATACAGTTTGATATAATTTGACACATCACATGTTACATATAATTAAACACAAATCACTGTCAATATTATACTGTACTTCCTACTTTGTACAAATATTATTGTAGTATAATTAGAAAGTTTTTGCCTAGGATTTACCAACATGCAAAGTCTTAATTATTTTCACCTTATAAATATATTGCAGTTTCTCCTCATTGCTGCTCTTGTGTTTGTTTCTACCTAGTTGGTTGTCTTTAATATTATTAATATGAGTGGATGTACGTGAGTATTGCCAATGTGATAAATTAATTTAGTTTCCATCACTAGATGAAAAAAGTAGCTATCTGTAATACCTAATAAGTACAGGGAGTCCTCGAGTTACGGACGAGTTACGTTCCTACGCTGGCGATGTAACCTGAATTTATACTTAAGTTGGATGTCGATGTTAATGTCGATATTTACATAAAAATACTTTGTACAGTAATTTAAAAAAATATATTTGCACTAACCGGAAGATGCCAGAAACCAATATTTCGTGTTTCCACACGGAGAGTCATTGCTGATGGTTGGCAAAGTGGAGCTAATGGAAACTTAAACGTGGAAATGTGACGCGCCTGGTGGACATCCGTTGCTGGAGGTAACAACACAACTTAAAATAACTTAAAAATGGGCGTGATTACTGGGGGAAATTACCGAAAAAAGGAGGTACTACGGACGAGGCACGGGCGGCGTAAAGTTGAAAACCCGGAGGTCGCGTACGACGCAACTCGAGGACTCCCTGTAGATATCCAACTTAAAGTGGGTGTTTTCGGGCGGTTTTGGTACGTAATCTATTCCTGTTCCGAGGGCAATCAAATTCATGCATGTATACATTTAGAGCAGGGGTGTCAAACTCATTTTAGCTCAGGGGCCACATGGAGGTGTTCTGGATCGGTAAAGTCATGGTATATATAGTGTTCCCTCATTTTTCGCTGGGGTTAAGTTCCAAAAAATACTTGCAATAAATGAAATCCGCAAAGTAGTTTACATTTATTATAAATGTTTTAAGGCTCTAAAACGCCTCACCACAGTTTATACACTTTTCTCATCGATGCATTTACATTTTGCCACATTTCTCTCGTTTAAAAATTCTCAATGTTAAAACCTTCATAAAATTGTTATAAAATAGATACATTACTGTAAAAAAAAATGCATGCAAAATTGCACCCCCCAAAAAATCTGTGAAACAGCGAGGCCGTGAAAAGTGAACCACATTATAGCGAGGGAACACTGTAACTTAAAAACAATTGGTGTCAATTATACACAGATTTTCACTATTTGTTGGCCAGCCCTAAATTGCGGGGATCTACTGTAAAAATATTGCGCCCAAAAAAAAAAATATGCAAATGGTATGGTACTTGACAACACTTTGCCTATATGAGTTTAGGGTGTGTTATGTTATTTACCTGTTTTGCATATACATTGTTCCCAGAATGCATTGTGTGGCGTAGCTAATGTAGTTATAAGGCCGTTAATCCTTGTCAGATGTATTTGTGTTACTAGTAGTTGAATTTGTGTCATATTTCTCACGTTTATGTTTGATTTATGTTGGTCTATGTTTTTTTTTTTTTCCGAACAACCCGTAACTTTAGGTTGTGTGTACATCCAGACGATTGAATGGAATGTATTGAATAATGTGTATTGACGAAATAAGTAAATAAATAACTGCACAACAGGATCATCAGTTTGAAACAAAATGCCAGACCGCACGATTCACGAATAAAAGCAGCCATATGGGGCATACTGTACAGTCAGCGGGTCTATAACACCTCCCCACCACTCGGATGCAGCAACGCGCTTAAACTTCCGGTCGACATGAAGGAAGTACAGTTGCAACTGTGCAAACAAGAGTCATCGGGGGACGCGTAAACTTCTCGTCAGTCGACGCCTATTGCTTCGAAAACAAAAAAACACTTTCTCAAAGAAACAGAGAAGGTGAGTGCTCGAAGCCACTTTATTGAAATGTTAAGTCCTACAATGTTTTTTCATTTAATTGTTTTCATTCGTGACCGTTTTTGTTAAGTATCACAATGTTCAATGGATGGGGGGCTGTGGACCGGTGGGGTGCCTGGCGGGCCTGCAGTGCCCCATCCTGCTGCATTGGGTTGGGGGCACGGGCCGCGTTGGGGTGGGGGCGCGGGCCACGTTGGGGTGGGGGGGCGCTCCTGGGTTTGCTCTCCGGCCGGTGGCCCCTGCGGGGCCCGGGGGTCGTCCTTTGGCGCTGCCGCGGCCTGGGTGGCCCTGAGGTGCTGCGCTTGCTCTGTCCTGGCAGGGGTCGACGGCTCCCCTCTTTGGTGGAGATTTTCATGCATGCCAGATCCACCACACCAGCATTGTGGGTTGTTGGTTGTTGTGGGGAGGAGAAATATGGAGGTAAATATGGTGCAAAACTAACTTGTAAAAATAAATTGTACCTGTAGAATAAAGTCTAAATTTGTATCTGTAAAAGTCGTGATTTGTACCTGTAAAAAAAAGTTTAGTACTAAAAAAAACTGTTTGCAAAGCATACATTGCAAAATCATACCTGTCAACTTGTACGTTTTATACGTATTTTATACGTTTTTTTACCATTTCAAATCATGTGCGCCGTACACCGACTTTTGTACGGGGAAAAAAAAATGCGCTGACATGCGCATGCGTAGATATACATAGAGTAAATATCGTGGAAGAGGCACTCAATTCTCATTCTGTGTCCCTTGCAATAAAGACGTGAAAGTTGCTGCGAGTGGATTTTACGATCTGAAGAGCCACTTTAAAACTGCCGGACACGTGGAGAATGTGAAAAAAAAAAATTCACATGTCCCATTAACCAAGCACTTCGTCTCTACCGCAAATCCTGCAGCATCCCACAAAACGACAAATGCGGAAATTCTCTTCTGCCATTTTCTTGCTGAGCACAACATTGCTTTCACAGCTGCGGACCACTTCTCGGATTTGGTGAAAGTTATGTTTCCGGATTCACAGACAGACAGCTAAGGTAATTTATTATTATTATTATCATTCATATCTACAATGAATCAGCATTTATGGCACCGTGTCAAAAATTAAAATTTTATATTTTAATATTATATTTTTGCAGGAGTTTGCATGTCGGAGGACCAAGGCTACGATGATTGTTAAGGAGAGCCTTGCACGTGGCTACACCCAAGACGTCATTCAGTACTGCAGAACTCACCCATTTACCCTCATGATTGATGAAAGCAATGATCGTACTACCAAAAAGCGACTTGTTGTGTTAGCTCACTTCTTTGATGGGGAGAACACAAGTACCAGACTCCTCGATTTACCAGAGTTGGCATCAGGCACAGAAGCATCAATCTTTGCCGTTATTGACAACATTTTACAAGAAAATGACATTCCATGGAGTAACGTTGTGGGATTTGCAAGCGACAATTGCAACACCATGGTTGGAAAGAAAAACTCTGTCTTGTCTAGGATAAAAGAAAAAAATGGGGCTGTTTTTAGTGTTGGATGCATTTGTCATCTTGGCAATCTGTGTGTCAAAGATGGACTGAAGACATTGCCAGTAAACATAGATGACTTGCTGGTGGATATATTTTATTTTTTTAAAAATAGTTCCAAACGAATTGAGGATTTTAAAGAGTTTCAGGACTTTACAAATTCCAAGCAAGAAAAAATCCTAAAGCATTGTCCGACACGATGGTTGTCTCTGCAAAAAGTGGTTGAAAGAACATTGTCTCAGTACGAAGCACTCAAAAGCTACTTCGCTAGCCATGCGGATGTTGAAAGGGCAGGTAAAGTGAAAAGCATCCATGATTGACTTCAAGACCCTGTTACTCTCCTCACACTCCACTTCCTCAGCTTCATCCTGCCTCAAATAAATCAATTCAATATTGTGTTCCAAACAGAGGCATGTATGATTGGAGATTTGCTACCAGAAATGGAAAGACTCTTAAAGAAACTCTTGGTGAAATTTGTACAAATGGAACATGTCAAATCTGCTGATAGCCTGCTGGCAGTTGATTATACAAACAGATGCCTGTAGCATGAAGATAGCAGGCTTGCTGTTGGCTTGGGCACCAGGGCCCTCTTCCAAGACACCAATGAGGAGGATGAAATCAGGCAAAGCATCACACCAGCCATGCAAGCAACTTTTTTTCCCTCTGTTCGCTCCTTCTACGAGGCTGTTGTAACTAAAATGATACAAAAATTTCCATTTGAGAATACAATACTGAGTGACTTGGTGGTGTTGGACCCAAGAAAGAGAGAGATGTTGGATTACACAAGTATTGTTAAGCTTGCAAACAGGTTTACACCAGACTTTGATCAGGAACAATTAAAAGATGAATGGGAAGACTATCAACTAATACCTGATGATCTTCTCCCTCAGAAAAGTCAGGATGGACAACCAATTCGTCCAGAGACATTTTGGCCTCATGTGTTCAAAATGAAAACTGGTTTGGGGCTGGATCGCTTTCCACTGATGAGAAAGATGTATCTAATTTTACTCAGCCTTCCTCACAGTAATGCTGATAGCGAGCGGGTTTTCAGCCATGTGAGGAAAATTCATACAGAGTACAGAAAGACAATGGGAACAGACACTCTTACTTCTTTATTACAGATGAAATTGAACTGTGACAACTGTTGCTCACAAGTGAGACCCTCATTAGAGCAGATAAAGTCTGCTAAATCATGCACATTGGCTTACAATAGGAAGCACTGAAGGCACAGTTTATTGCATTGTAAACTTTTTAAATTGAATAAAAGACTTTGTATGCAAATTACCTTTGTTATTTCTATTACACTGTCTGGTTACCGCGAGTAAACATGCGTCGTACGGTGTTTGTAAGGTTTTTTTGGGGTTTGTAAGGGGAATCATAATCATTTATAAGGGCAGTTATCGGCAGAGGTTGACAGGTATGCAAAATACTGACATGTATCAATAAATTGTAATATTTAAAATAAAATGATTAAATACAGAGGATAAAGGTTTGAGGTTAAAATACCTGTAGCGGTTTAAAGATCCACTCTAAAAATGTTTTGTTTTCATTTTATTATGATAGTAAGAGTACAGTAGCTGAGTACTGTCCACTTTTGGTTATAGGTTTAGGTTATCTTCAAAAACATTCAATAGGGCTCTGTAGCTCTATAGTAATTTTCACATCTAAGCACTAAGCAGCAGTTTATAAGGTATTTTTTTTAGATTATTATTTTTTTTACAGGTTATTATTTTTTTTACAGGTACAAGCTATTGATCGTATGTTTACACTGGTAGGCTTCAAATCTTGAAATAAAAATTGTGACTTCAATGTGTTCAGTTTTCGTGACAACAACATGAGATGAGCTAGCTAGCTAGCACCGGATTACGAACTATGTTCGTACAATAAATCTTACCTTCATACTAAAACTTCTTTCTTTCTGCACACTTGGAGTGCTCTGTATGTCAACCAACGTTTAAACTTTTCCACACGGTGTTTGTATATTGAATCATGTTGAAATTTTCACGCCTGGGACGTCCTCTTCTTCCAAAATGACGCGTAAACTGGTGTGGCTACTCTGTTTGTTTGGAATTGCAGACTTGTGCATGGGCGTCATTTGAGTTCAACCCACTGTCGTTCGCTCAACCAATGAGGTTGAGCTTTAGCCCGCCCAAATCCTCCAGAGCCCGCCCTCTTCTTCTACGAGTACAAATCACGGCGCTCTACAAGTACGAATCAGTTTTGCACCTTTTGTAGCGAGATATATGGTGCAAAACTCACGTGACTGGACAGCAGCAGAAAAAACACTTGACTCCTAGTGGCGACTTCTTTGACTACAAGTTGTCATTTCTACAGGTACAAATCACAACTTTTACAGATACAAATTTACACTTTTTGTACAGGTACAAAAACATTTTTGGTACAAATCATGACTTTTACAGGTACAAATTTGTTTTTACAGATACAATTTTTTTTTTTACAGGTACACATTTTTTTTACAGGTACAAATCACGACTTTTACAGATACAAATTTTGACTTTTTTCTACAGGTACAAATTTTTTTTACAAGTTAGTTTTGCATCATATTTACCTCCATAGAGAAAAGAGAGCAGGGAAGTGAGTGTTCCCGCCATTAATTTTAAAAGGTCTTCTGCCAGTGTCGCTCGGCTAACAGAATTGATAAGAACACACCCCCAGCAGCGTTGTGCTGACGGAGGCTCGCCATTACATAACCTCCCTGAGCGGACCTGCTGACACGACATCCAAACAGCTGCGTTTTCACCTCAGCTAATGGCTAATAGCGTTTATATTCAACAAAAGCGATCAATAAAATATGTCGCCCAAGCTGGCATGGCCATTAAACGAAATACCCGAGACACAATGGGCTTGACTTTATTTATATTATATATTATATATATTATTATATTTATACAAACTTGTGCTACTTCTTGAGTGGATAGCTCACACGTCAATCAAATATTTCGAAGCGGTGGTTGTCTTTCTGCCATTTGCTTTCGCCGCGGGGTTCTGTTTACTGTTGGCCGTCGTTTGGGGCAGCATGTGTGAGGTTTTTGGATTACTGTGCCCCACCCAGCGATTGTGGCAATATCAATATATTGGTTGTGTATTGAGAGAGGGGTGGGTACTTTTGCAGCCAAGTCTTTTGTATTAATCTTGGGAAAATGGCGACAGATTAATTGTGCTCTTGTGCAACCTAATCTCGCTGTGTGTACAACGCTACCGCCAATGTGTAGTGGGAACTTAATCAGACATTGCACCTCATTTTGCAATGAGAACTTCATCCAAACACTTTCTTTAGTGATTTATCAGTTTTTCACATCTACTTTGGGGGAATTTTTGCCACTCTTCCTTGCAAAATGCAGCCAGTTGAGAGAGGTTGGATAGTCATCTAGCATAAACTGCTCGCTTCAGGTCCCTCCACAGTATTTTGAAAGAATTTAAGTCAGGATTTTCACTGGGCACATCCAGAACATGAATCTTGTTATTCTTCAGCCATTCCTGGGTTGTATTGCTGGAATGCTTTGGATTATTGTCATGTTGCATAATCCATCGTCTACCAGGCTGTAACTTCACAAAGGACGGCTTCAGGTTAGGTTACAAACTGCCTTTCAATGGTCGCGTGGGCGGGTCAGCGAAAAAGGAAGTCTCGCCGGCTTGCATGGAGAGCTCCAGCAATAGACAACTATCTTGTCTACTGTCACCACGTCGTCCATACTGAAGGTATTATTTGATTACTATATTAAGTGTAATCTTTGCGTGTTCAAAAATAATTGAAAAATGAGATCTGATGAAGAAGCTTCTTTTGCAAAAGATTTATTTTAGGAGCTCCTAAAAGACACAAGACATGCTTACATTCAAAGGTGATGTTAAGCCTCGAGTGTGTCCATCTCAAAACACACAGTCGCTTTATAGATGAAAAAAGCATACTCCTCCTCTGAGGCTGGACAAAGGGTTAGCAATTATAATAGACAGACAAGAGATTTACTGACATGTTTACGCCAGTTTCGTCCAAAGCCGGAAATATATGATTAGACAGGTATGCGACCTAGACTCCCTCAGACCCACAGTGTTATCAACTTGAGAACTTGAGAACATGCCTCCCATGTGCATTCCTATCTCACCAGCTGGAAGGGAGTGAAAAGTGTTATTCATTACACTACAGTTATATGTCCAATATATTTAACACAAACATTATCACAGTTATATGGCATCTATATACTATAAGTAAATTCATAAACAGTAAAAATATGCATAGAAAATGTTAAATGTCTTCAGTCCCTCAATGAACAAAATATATTTGTTCAAAATAAGACATTAAACCCCTTAGAAATAGTCTAGAGAAAAATTCCAGCCGGATCTTCATCTGATGTCGCCACCGCGGTCATAGCTTTAGAAGTTACAGATTCTACCATCATATAAGACGACTTGTTTTGTACATCTTGCTTTTCAATGGCTGTGGCAATAAGCCGCGTGCACAACGATCTCAAACAAGGAATACAGCAACAACCGCAAGTTGTCAAAAAAGCTGAAACCAAATTTTTATATCTTCCAAAAACATCCATCCAGTTATCCCAAATTGACGTATCGATACCGGACTGCTCTTTCATTTTATTTTTATTTTTTTAAGTGTTCGGAGTCCCTCAATGGCATTGGTTAAACTTCCATCCGGTGCAGTGTTATTAGGAATAAAAGTACAACATTGTTCTGCGAACATTGAACAAACACCACCCCTTTCTGCAAGTAACATATCAAGGGCTATACGATTCTAATTTAGTCATTTTAGGTTGTTCTGTCTTACTCATAGTTTTATCAATGCAAATTAAAATTGGAAAATAGGGATCAGTTCCAGAGAACCATGCCCACAACATTAGGCCATAACAAAAGGTGTTATTTATGGTTACATTAGGTGGCCGGATATTACCTTCAGGAAGAACAAAAATTAATTTGAATTGATTTCCCATTCTACTCAATGTTACTCACTTGCTAAAGTAAACTGCCTCTCCACTGGAACCTGACGGCCAGTATCGGCCACTTTGGGTGGTAATGAAGGTACTCCAGTCCAGTCGTAAAACACTACCTGTCAAATACCACCAGTACTTGAGCCAAAGGCCCCCCCTTCATCGCCCCCCCCACTACTAAATCCCTTCAAAGATTTAATGGGGAGTTTGACAGATGTGTTTGTGTTAGGAGCAACGGTCAGGACAATTGAGTTATTATACGCCCAGTTCATTATCCATTGGAATTTGGGTAGAAATAACATTTCTTTTACCGGTGTGTTGTATTCAAACTCACGTCAAGGGGTTTCATGAAAAACCAAAATGGCACAACAATTAACAAGAGAAAAACCGTCACAATGCAGCAATTAGTAGCAGAGTTCTTCATCGAAGCCATCTTGAGAAGAAGTTCTTTTATCGAAGGAGAAGGATGTTTGTCAGTCGTTGGTTGATTTTTTTTTTTTTTTTTTTAGAGGCGTTGTCAGCCTTTTTCCGAACCCTGGCTCACTGCCAGAGATCGCAGGAAAGGTCACGGGACTTCATTCCCAGTGTGACTCTATCCTTGTGAATTGATGAAAAGGGGCATGTGACTCAAATCACCATTGAGTGATTTCTCCCTTTCAAACAGCAGATTGACACTTGGTCAGCTTTGCCCATAGAAAAGGCACTACAATGAATCTCCTTCCAGGACCTCCTACGCTGCAGCTTCCCTCCTTGGACAGCTTGTCAGGTAGACACTGGAAACGGCGTGTTATGGATCCGTCAGATGGTTCAACTGGTGTGGGCGTAGATCATCAGATGGTTGCCCTTGGTGGCAGTGTTGAACCAGAACCAGCCGGCCTTGTAGATGAGAGGTGATACCAAGTATCCCCTTTTCGATACAAGCGCACCGCACAGGATGTACGCTCCTTGACCTTAAATGGACCTAGCCAACGAGGACAAGACCATTTCCGTTTAGTTACTTTCAACCACACATATTCACAATCATTTATTTTTGAAGGAACTTCTGGTTGGTTATCTGTTAGCTTAGAGAATGTAGACACTATCTCTTTAATTACCGGGGGCCTCTCAACGAGTGACTCCCCAGCGGAACATTGGGGGCGGGAAACAGCCTGTTTTTATGACCCTCAAAAGGAGTCCAGCCTTTTTAGATCTTATGAAGTTTTTGTTTTTTCAAATGGGTTCGTCTAATCCAATATTCCTAAGAAGCCCTTATTATAGTAGATAATGATTAATCAAATATTTTACCATGATATTTACTATTGTAGATTTAGCATAAATGTACTTTTTATCATACATCAAATTTCTGTATTTTTTACGCTGGTTTTTATTATAGCAGTGTAAATCACTTAAAAACAACATCATCTTAACTCAGAACTATTCATGTCCGGCCGGGCCATAAACAGTCTGAGAAGAGATTTATATATAAATTTATACCTTTAATAAACACTGCAGTCCTACAGTTCATTTTTACAACTTGTCTCATAAAATAATGTCCACCAGGTGTCCCAATGTTCCTTCCACACCTAAATGGCAAATTCCATGGGCTCTAGAAATTATACTTTTCAATTGTTTCTGAAATTGAATATACTTACCTTATTTTCTGCTATTCGGGTTGTCTTTTGTCATCTTTGTAGAACTTACTTCCCTCCAAGTCAAATCCTCTCCATTCTCCATCTGTGAATTAATTCACTCACATACTATAGAAGTATCACCTCATTCAGACTAACCTATAGTCCTATATTGATTTAATTCAACATGAACTGTTTGTGTGCATACCTTCCTTCGTGACACACACAGACAGACCAGTAACTGACTCCCTCATCTGATAAAGATCAATTTTGATCATTTCAGACCTGAATGTGAAAACTGCAGCCGCTTACAAATTGCTGCTTCAAAAAGGGAAAAAAAACTGACACCTTGTGTCCTGTTGATAATAAAAACCAAATTGGGGCAATTTGGCCAACACCAAGACTACAGGAGCAGATCCTGCTTAGTCTTGCAACAACAATTCCTAAAAACAAAAGCCCTTGAGGCGCAAATTTGAATCCTGTCCAGGCAACACAGAGTGAGGAAAAAGCAAACTAACTATAAAATAAGATAAAAGATCAGAATATCTACTTCAAATAAACCAAAAAGTAATCTTAAAATGCTAATTATCCTCACCTCTTTTACAGAGTAGTGGGGCTTGTACAACACAGTAGGCAACTTTGCAGATCATGACCCAATTAAAATCAGTGCTGCGACCTTAATCAAAAATTAAAAAATTTTAACCAGCAATTTTGCCGTAAGTGTTCCACATCTGAGTCCAATCCAGGAGCTAAAATTTAAAAGGAAAATGGGCAAAAAAATTAGAAGACCAAATTCAACAAGCATCAAACAACGAAAAATATAGTATTAAAGATTAGAATACATTTTATACTACCCTAATTCACATAAGCCGTTCTCAATTTCCGAAACTGCGTTGCTATAGATCACATCTCCTTTTCCGACACAGTACAGAGTGCAAACTGTACTCAAAACAGACCAAAATATGACTTAAAGGCCGATCTCAGATGACTCGAACTTTGAGTCCACACTGGAGTTCATATTCCTTCCTGTCCTTGTTGATAGCAGTTTATGCAGGGCAAAAATCAAAGCAGGCCTTAGCTGTCACTGGAGACCCCTGACAGTTTCATCAGGACGGCTGTGATGAGAGTTTGAGATGTCTGCTCAAAGAGTTGATGGACATTTTGCTCAGATAATTCATAAGAGTCATTGAACAGTCTCATGGCGAGCGGATTTGCAGTATACCATCCTTTTCGCAGTCCGTGTGATCACTTCCCCCCCCCGAAAGTGACCATTGTTCAGTTCGCCGTCCACTCTGTGCCCAACAGGTTATTCCAGCACGTTGGAGACACCCAAGAACAACACCTCTCGTCAAAGATTGAACCTGCCTGAAACACCTATACACTCGGAACAGACAGAGGGAGATGAGATCACAGCAAGAGATTTATATGCTTGTTATAATTAAAAAAATAATAATTTTCTCAAAAAAGATGTATTTTGTAGTTTCATCTAAATGTGTTCTACATTATAGCAAGTAGTATTACTATATTTACGCATATGTCTACCATAGACTTCTTCTTCATTACATGTTACCTCAAATTTAAGAAAATGTGACAGCTGTCAGTCACCCTGGCCACTTGGAGGAAAGTCCTTTCCAGACTTCTAGAATGGGACTCAGATAAGGACAAAGGTTAAATCATTTTCACACCTACGAATGAGTTATCAGAGATGCAGGGGAAATCAAAAATGAAAAGTCTATTTCAATTAAAATTTGGTTTTATTACTTATTCAACTATATTAAAATTTATAAAAAACACAGATCTGATTTTAAAATAATATGATAGTGGCCTGTAGTTATCATCTAGACCTCTATATCTTTCTGCTTAACAGGAACAATTTGATTTTAACAGATTAGCATTAGAAGATCCCTGCTATTCACACACAACAGACTACAAGTCCCCCAAATGGAGACAATGGGAGAGAGGAATAAACTTATCACACACACTCACAGGATTGCAATCAGATCTTGCTTGTCCCAAGAAATGACACCTTGACCTCCTAAAACAATAGCACACGGCCTCTCCGCCTTTCATTCTGCCGTCCTTTTTGCATACGCCGGCCTCTGCTTCTGACAACTGATTCCTCCTGGCAAGTGTCTGCCCAGTGGCCTGTTCTTCCACAATTATAGCAACGACTCCGATGATATGATGCCCCATTCTGAAACATAATCAAATCTGATTCAACAGTATTAGGGGATGGCATGTCCGCAGAAGCCGAACTCACAAAGTCCTCCTCTTTTTTCCTCAAAGTTTGTAATTGTAGTATTGTCAATTTTAATTCAGTATTCTTACGTTTTTCATTTTTTGATTCGATATCGTTTGCATACCTTCTGGGTGCTTGCAAACTTGTCTTAGAGCGAGTCACTCTTTCATTAGAAGCCCTGTCTGAAAGTCCGTCTGGCTTGCTGAGGTCACATGACCCAGAAACATTCTCCACCGCACATGTTAGTTTTGCAAATTTTCTATGTATATCTTCAATTTGATAGCTAACAGATGCTTCTCCGGTCATCTCATGTTCTCGCTGTCGGATCAATTCCTCACGTTCGGCCCTCAAAGCACACTTTTGTACAGTCAAATCATCTCCAGCGGCCTTTTCAAAACGCTCCAAATTAATATGCCATCTAGAACGAATAGACTGTGGAATCTCCGCATGCCGAGCCAATTCCAATCTGAAAACTCTTGCTTTATTTAATCTGTTCTCCGGGTCACCTCTCATTTCTAACAACTTATCCAAATGCCATTGCAGCCGCTTGACAGAAGCATTTACGCCAGCAGCTAATGCACTAGCCGCCTTCACAACGGAGTCGCTAGTTAGCGTCTCATCACGATTCCTCGAATCCCAATTTACATCGAGATTACCACCATTTACTGTCAAAACAGGCGCTTGCAAATCCTGCAGCATTTGAGTAGCCGTACTATACGGTAATTCAGTAAACGGGTTCTTAGGGCCAAATCCATCACTCGCACTAGCTTCAGCATAATCCGGCGGAGATTTTAGCCTAGCATTCGCCATGCGTTCATCAAACACGTTGCCGTTAGCCGAGCCGTGGCTAGCGAACTCGCTCAACACAGCTTTACGAGCAACTTCCACAGAGCTGCCCAAAGCAAGCATTCTAGCGTTAACCAACATTTGGTCCACGACCTTACATTGTCTAGATGTGTTTTTCACGGAGTCAATCAGCGTTTGGCGCTGTTTACACAATCAACTTCTACAGACTTCATTAATGCAATCAGACATGTCTCAGATTTTAACGGTGGGAACCAACCTTTATCACAATTAGTCCGCATCCATTCATTTAAAAGATTTTTCATCTTCCGCCGTCGCCGTGGTGGCAGCGCTTCAGCCATGATGAGCGTTGCGGCCGTGACTTGTTCGCTTAGCGACAAGCTTTGAGTATGGACCGGAAGTTTACGCAAATCAAACCACCCTGAGTCTCGGTCAAAAATGTCGTCCATTATATGTAATAATTTAGTCGTTTATAATATTTATAAAGTCAGTGACGTCTCACTTATGATACTACAATACAACAGATCAAAACTATTCTCATTAATCCCCCCAAAAAATTATTATATATATATTTATATATATTTTTTTTTTTTAGAAAAATAAAAATAAAAATAAAAAACGAAACAGAAATTAAATATCTTTTTGCGCGACTTAATAAATACTTATCCGGATCTTCGCGGGCGGCTTCTTCATAGCGCTCACTTCCAATGTGAATTATATCACACGAGCGGCTTCTTCATAGCTCTCACTTCCAATGTGAATTATATCACACGAGCGGCTTAATTCGACACAACACACACACCCCGCGGAATTATGTCCCACGGTTTTTAATAATAACCCACAGCACACACACCGTGTGAATAATACCACACGGGCGGCTTATCCTCTCCGCTCACTCCGTAAAATTATTCGGAGGGCTTATTCATACCAAAATAAAAATAAAAACAAGACAGCCTATTCCACCGCGGAACCAATCTCATATGCCGTTTCCGAACGGCGGAGCGCTCCCACTTGACGTCACTTCGGTATTCAACGGGCCAACCCATGCATGGTTCAATGTCGTAGTAATTGTCAAAATCGAGGACTTTCGCGTCCCTCCGTAACAAATACGACTTCAAAACCCCCCCTAACTTGTTCACAGATCTCAAATACAATTTGGTACGGACGTAATGCAGCTCTGAGTAATCCCAAACAAACAGAATTTCTCTACGTGGATAATTTGTCCACTCACCTTGTTAATATTTGCGCATTTAGAAATTCAGTTGTCCAAGATCATCACAGCTGTTGCAAAAACGTCCCAATTTAAAATATATATATGATTAGACAGGTATGCGACCTAGACTCCCTCAGACCCACAGTGTTATCAACTTGCCTCCCATGTGCATTCCTATCTCACCAGCTGGAAGGGAGTGAAAAGTGTTATTCATTACACTACAGTTATATGTCCAATATATTTCACACAAACATTATCACAGTTATATGGCATCTATATACTATAAGTAAATTCATAAACAGTAAAAATATGCATAGAAAATGTTAAATGTCTTCAATACACATAGCTCCCTAGCAGGTAACCGGGCACCCGGCGAGCTAGCTAGGGAGCTCGCAAACTAGCATCTGGGGCTTAAGCCAAACTGTGGCAAGGTTTTAATTTTTGGACCTGGATTTTCCATCTGTTTTCAGCTCTTATGGGAATGGTATACAATTCAGATTTATCAGTCCTTATTCCTTAATAGCGATTAATTCACATTTGTTAATATTCAAACATAAACCGGAAGCCCTTGTGAACGCCTGAATTGCTTTGATGGCCACAGGGATTTGCCTTTCATTTTTTTAAAAATACGTTGAGTCATCTGCTAATTGCGTCAGGATTAATTCTTGCCTTCAACTGCACTTGTTTTAATATGATAAAACATAATTTATGCTACTATCTAAAAAAGGTAAGGGATTCAGGACAGCCCTGTCTTATCTAGAGAACTCAAATCTAGGAGAAGTGCCACCAGATAATTTAATAGAGTTATTGCCATTCTTATAGAGTGTTTCCATAGCAGAGCAAAAAATAGTCACCAAAACCAAATTTATTTAAAGAATGTATTATGAACTGATGCTCCACTGTATCACATGCTTTATAGAAGTCTAAAAACAAAATCAAACTATTATGAACTAGAATTAGAATAATCCAAAACGTCCTGAACAAGCCTGATATTATGTGTCTTTTGGGCATAAACCATGATTGAGTCTCCTCAATGATAGAATTCAATGTGTTTTTTAATCATCTGGCAAATATCAAGGCAAATATTGTGTAATCGTTATTAAATAGAGTGTTCTCTCTCTTTCTCTCTTTTATTTTGCTAGGTGACAAAACGCTAACAGTGTGCCCATAAGAGTAACATTTTAATAGGTTTTACTAATTTTCATGACAAAGGAGCGTGGCCTTGTTGAGTTTAACACAGTCTTTATTCCAGCTCAGTGCAGCAACAACACAAACACGTTCACAAACAGGCTCTTACTACTCACATACTTGGCGGCCGTGGCTCAGGGTGTAGATACAGTCGTTCAGTAACCAGAAGGTTGGCTGTTCAATCCCCGCTCTCCCAAGTCATGTGTTGTTGTGTCCTTGGGCAAGGCACTAAACATACATTGCCTCCAGTGCTACTCACACTGGTGTATGGAAGGTGCAAATGTTTGGTGGTGGTCGGAGGGGCTGTAGGCGCACACTGGCAGCCACGCTTCCCTCAGCCTGCCCCAGGGCAGCTGTGGCTACTTAAGTAGCTTACCGCCACCATAGTGTGAATGTGTGAGCGCATGAATAATGCAACTACTGTGAAGCGCTTCCAAAAAAGCGCTATATAAATCTAAGCAAATATTATTATTATACTTCCTGCTACGTTACTATGACGTTTTCAAGTACGGTAGCCTAGAGTAACCATAAAAAAATCTTACAACACTAATCATATGAAACTCCCCAGTAATGCAGCAAACTGCCCTTTCAATTGTGGTGTACATAGCCGAAAATTTGCAGCTTTCAAGTCTCATTTATACAGAGATCATAAAAGATATAAGTCTGACAAGAGTGATGATTGTCCAGCGGACAAAACTGAGGAAAGTCTCAAAGATAAACAGAAAAAAATGAAAGACATCTACAACTCTGAGGGGCTATCTGGTGCAGAGAGAGGACATTTGGCTCACTTGATGAAAGCGACCTACTACTTACAAAGAAGAACTACGATACGATACGATATACTTTTATTTTCCCCGTGGGGAACTTTTTCCTGGACTCCGTCCAGCTGCAGTTTACAGTAAGGAAAAAACAACAGAATAGAAAGAGATAAAATCAAAATTAAATAAGAAGTGCAGCAGTAGTTTACAGTGAGAAAAACAACAGAATAGAGAGAGATAATTAAAATAAATAATAAACACACACTCCTATATATATATATATATATATATATATTGCACCACTTAGTTAATGTCGGTTATTAAATAATTTGATGGATGTCGGCAGGAATGAGTTCTTGTAGCGGTTCAGCCTGGTTCTGGGGGCCCTGAATCTCCTGCCGGAAGGCAATAGCTGGAACTCATGATGCAGAATGTGAGTCGGGTCAGTAACAATTTTCTGTGCCAGTCTGGTGACGGACTGCTCATAAAGCATCTGTAGGGAAGGATGATTCCCGACCCCCATGATCTTCATGGCAGTCCGCACCAGACCGGCAATCTGTGACCTTGACTGCATAGTCAGGTTGCCGTACCAGGCCGCAATGCCGTATCTGATGATACTTTACAATGCAGCCCGGTAGAACAACAGCATAATCCTCTGCTCCACTCCATAGACCCTCAGTCTGCGTAGGAAATAGAGACGCTGTTGGAGTTTGGAGCAGAGACTTCCAACATGTACCCTCCAGCTGAGTATGTTGTCAATGTGGACCCCCAGATACCTGTATGAACCCACCTGGCTGATGTGATTGTTTTTTTTTTTTCTTTTTCTGGGAGATCTCAGTATTGATCATTTGAAATGTCATCATCATTGTTCTCCCTTTTTTTTTTTTTTTTTTTTTTGTATGTGTGTTTGTGCGTGTGTGTGTGTGCGTGCGTGCGTGCGGAAAAAAAATAAAATAAATAAATAAGAATTCCCATACCGTTCACCTAAACCGAACACTTCAAAATCCAGCCAGAGTCGTGGGGCCGCCAGGAGACCCAAAGGGGGACCAAAGAAAAGAAAGAAAAGCGAAGCCCAGCACCGACCAGACACCACCCACCGGGCCACTAACCTTCACCAACCCCAAAGACATCCAAACTCCAACAAATCAGGGAAACCTCAAGGGCCCAAAGGAGAAACTGAGGAAAGGTAGAAAGGACAGACGAAGCAGAGTGAGATCCACAGACACCAGCCTCCACCGAATCAATGACCTGAGGGAGAAACAAATTGTGTCTGAGTCTCGATAGATGCTGGTGTGGTGGATCTAGCATGCATGAAAATCTCCACCAAAGAGGGGAGCCGTCGACCCCCGCCAGGACAGAGCAAGCGCAGCACCTCAGGGCCCCCCAGGCCGCGGCCGCGCCAAAGGACGACCCCCGGGCCCCGCAGGGGCCACCGGCCGGAGAGCAAACCTGCAGGAGCGCCCCCCACCCCAACGCGGCCCGCGCACCCAACCCAACGCAACAGGACGGGGCACTGCAGGCCCACCAGGCACCCCACCGGCCCACAACCCCCGCTCCCCCCGCGACCCCCCCCCCGCCACCCACCCCAACCCAGCCCCAACCGCCCCCAGGTCCCCAAATCCCCATACACCCCCCCCCCCACCCCAGCACCCCCCACCCCGGCACCCCCACCACCACCCCCCCACCAACCAAGCCGCCCCCGCCCCCACCCCCACCAACCGACAGCCCCCCAGCCCCCGACCCCAGACCCCGGGGACACACCGCACCCAGGCATCCGCGCCGAAGAGGGGGCCGGGCAGCGGAGCGGAGAGGGCACCCGCGCCCACCCCACCACGCGGAGGGACGGAACACCAGGGGCAGAAGGGGAGATGGGGGCACCGGAGGACGGGCGGCATCCCCGAACCCCAGGCCCAGCGGGGAGAGGCCCCGGTCGTCACCCCAACGATCTAAGTGAAAAACTAACCCTGTTACTAAGTTCGCCAGCTCGCCGACTGGCGAACTCTACCCCTAAACCGTGTGTGTGACCCCACCCAGTGTATATACATAAGTGTGTGTGTGTGGTGCATTAAAATTGGGGGCAGGTGAACCGGAGCAGAGGGAAATGATATCCCCCCCTGCTCCGATCCACCCGCCCCCCAGGCATGTCAATGAGCGTATGTGGTGCATTAAAATAAATTAATGGGGGGGGGGGCGCACACGGACAGGCGACCGCAGCACTGCTTCATACCGCGGCCGCCCCAACCGATGCCCCTCCCCCCCCCCCAGTTGTGTGGTGCATTAAAATCTGGAGGGGAGCTGCAGGGCGGAGACGGTGTCTCCACCCCACCCCACTCCCCCCCACCCCACTCCCCCCCAAAGTGTGTTATGTGCCCTAAAATGTATTGTGCAAAACTAGTGCAGTGAGTTAAGAGGAGCGACTAGCTGGGCCCCCCCCAACCGGGCGAGGGGGGGGAGGCGCACCCGCCCACCAAAACCTCCACCCACCCCACCGGGACCCCGGCGGGGCTTGCCCCCCGGATACCGGGGCCCGCCCGAAGTGCCCGGAGGCCCACCGGAGCGGGGCGGGCACAACACCAACCCCGCCCACTCCCCCGGCCCCCGGAGCGCCGAGACCCGGGCCACGGACGGAACCCCCGGCCTAGGGGAGGGGGAGGAGGGCGGACAGGGGAGGGGGAGGGGACGGGGGAAGGAGACGACAGGAAGGGCAGGAGGCAGCAGCAGGGCCGCAGAGAGAGGGGGAGAGGAGGAGGAAGGGCGACGAGGGAGAAGGGACAGGGAGGCGGAGGACGGGCGGGGAGAGGTGAAGAGGGAGAGGACGCAAGGGGGGGGAAGGGGGAGGGGAGAGGGAACCACGGGGCACCCCGGCGGCCCACAGGCCCCGACCCGCGTCGCCGGACCCAGAGCGACGGACCGCGCCGGGGCGGCGCCGCCCCGGACACCAGGGAGAGCCCCGCAACACAGCACCCACCACGAGACCCAGGGAACGACCAAGACGCAGCCGCCACCCAGCAGCCAACAGAGGGGCAGACCCGCCCACGCCCAGCCAGGGGGGACAGCACCTGTAGAGTTAGTCCCCTGGCATGCAGTGAATCCGAATATTAGCCTTTAGTGCCCATTGGAGGTGAATCTGTTCGATCCTGTTGGCAGCAACTGGGTTCCTGACTATAAAAACACAACCATTAGTAACAAACTGCCAAATGCAGAGACATCAATGTAAGTTATCATGATGTGGTGGCTCTCGCTAACAGGCAGAATTAAATAACCAGAATTAGGTTAAAATATTCTATATACGTAGACCATATTTCTATGAATTTTGATATTTGTTTTTTATTTGAGGCCGATATTTTTTCCATTAAAATGTGATTTATGAGGAGGTTAGACCATTGGTCGATATTCAGAGTTTGTTTATTTTTCCAGTTAACAAGAATTGTTTTTTTAGCGATAGTAAGGGCTACAAGTGTAGATTGAACTTGTTTATGTGGTAGGTCAGTTGTTGTTAGGTCACCTAGCAAACACAAGTTTGGAGATAAAGGTATCCTATAGTTTATCATATTTTTAACTTGCAGATAATGTAAAAAATTTCCGTTTGTTATTTTGTATTTTTGGAGCAAAGGAAAGTATATGATATAAACATATTATCTGAGAAGAGATGGTGAAGATGTGTGATTCCTTTCTGCTCCCACACACCTAAATAAAACGTTTGGTTGTTAATTCGAAAGTCAGGGTTATGCCATAGGGGAGAAAGCCCACAGGGCTCCACTTGGGCTTTTGTAATTTCTAGTGCCTTCCACCAAGCAGTCAGGGTGGCGGAGATCATTGGGTTTTTAAAACAATTATGTCGCTTAATCGATGTTGTAATAAAGAGTAAATCTAGAAGTCTGAGGTTATTACAATCCTTCTGTTCTAGTTCCAGCCAACAGTTAGTATCTCTGTTGGGTTGTGCCCATAGAACGATATATTGTAGCTGGTTAGCTATATAGTAGTACATAAAATTTGGTGCCTCTAGGCCACCTTTGGATTTACTTTTCTGAAGAGTAGATAGACTAATCTTTGCTTCTTTTTTTTTTCCAGTAAAATTTTGTAACGGCTGAGTCCAACAACTGGAACCATTTAGCCGTAGGTTTAAATGGAATCATTGAGAAAAAATAGTTTATTTTAGGTAAAACTTTCATTTTAATGGTGGCTATTCGTCCTATTAAAGAAATAGGAAGATTATTCCAGCGTTCCAAGTCACTATGAATGTTATCCAGAAGTGGAGAAAGATTTAAATGAATTAAATCAGTTAATTTAGGTGAGATTTTTATGCCTAAGTATTTTAAATTACCTATAGGAAATGAGTAATGTGGGTCCTGGCTTGCAGGGTTCCATGAATTTTCTGTAATAGGTAGAAGTGTTGATTTTGTCCAGTTAATAGAATAATCTGACAACTGTGAGAATTTAGTTATTAAGTTAAATACTTCCCCTAACGAAATCGCCGGGTTTTCTAGATAAAGTAAAATATCATCGGCATATAGATTAATTTTATGTTCTGTTACCCCAGAGTGAATTCCTTGAATCCTTCTTTCCTGGCGTATGGCTATTGCAAGTGGCTCGATAAATATTGCAAATAATAAAGGGGATAGTGGGCATCCCTGTCTTGTGCCTCTCTGTAAAATAAAGCTCTTAGATATAATCCCGTTAGTAGTAACTGTAGCTTTGGGAGAATCATATAATACTGACACCCAGTGGATAAATGATTTCCCAAAGCCAAATTTATTTAAAACAGCAAAGAGGAAGGACCAGTTAACTTTGTCAAAAGCTTTTTCTGCATCCAACGATATAATAACTGCCTTCTTATCATGCCGCTGTGACATGCTAATAAGGTTAAAGAGCCTCCTAATATTATTAGTAGAGTGACGATCTTTAATAAAGCCTGTTTGGTCGCTATGAATAATTGTCGAGATTACTGTTTCTAATCTAGATGTGAAAGCCTTAGTAATAATTTTGATATCAGTGTTAATTAGTGAAATCGGACGGTAACTTGATGGAAGGGTGGGGTCTTTTTCTGGCTTTAATAAAAGTTTAATTGCTGCTGTTTTCATGTGTGGACGTATGTAACCATTAGTTTTAATTTCTTAAGATGAATATGATATAATTTTACCTCTAATTACTGCTTTCCCAGCTTCCCAGAGAAGAGATGGCGATAGGCCTGGAGAGTCATTTATTTCCAAAAAGTCTGCCCACTCTTTCCTTATAATTTTATCAAACTCTGCATCGTTTAGCAGAGAGATGTTAAAACGCCATGTTGGTGGTGGTTTAAAGGTATAATCAACTTGTAGGGAAAGTGAGACTGGTGCGTGGTCGCTAATAATAATAGGATGTATTTTTGTAACAGTTTTATCAGCAATAGAGTTATTTGTAAGAAAATAATCAATTCTTGAAAAAGACCGGTGCACAGCGGAAAAGAAGGTAAATTCCTTCTTATTTGGGTTTTTAAGTCTCCAGCTGTCAACGAGGCCAAAATCATCCATATATTCCCCTATTACTTTAGTAGATTGTAATCGCCTTATACATGTTGTGTTATTAGAACGGTCTATTAATGGATTTAAGACTGTGTTAAAGTCTCCTCCAATAATAATAGTAGAGTTCGCTGCTAAATCAAACAGCTGAGAGAAAAATTCATGGAAAAAGGCCGGATCATCATTATTAGGGGCATATAAATTGCCAAGTGTATATATCTTATTAAATATAGTTATCTGAATAATAATGTATCGGCCCTCTGGGTCTGTTATTGTATTATTTAGAGTAAAGAGTAAATTCTTATGTATGAGTATACAGACTCCTCTTTGTCTGCTGTTATAAGGGGCAGAGTATGCTTGGCTAAAATTCTTATCAATAAGTAATTTTTCTTCAGATTTTTGTAGGTGGGTTTCTTGCAGGAGGCAAATATCTGCTTTTAATTTTAAGAGATGGTCTAAAGTTTTTATTCTTTTTGCCTGTGAGCGAGCGCCACAAACATTCCAGGAAACCAGAACTAATTTATGCATACAAACAATATAGGCTCAGTCCTGTGTAAATATCTGCATAGGCCATTTGTCAATACTGGCATGTTATAGGATAGAATCAAAGTAGTTAGGTGATTTATATAATTTGTGTAAAATATAAGGAAATGTGTAAGTAAATATAACAGTGAAAAAACGGGTAGGGATGTGAAAGTGAAGGACGTTAGTGGGGAGTTAAACAACATTATAATACACCAGTAACTGGTAACCCAAGCGAGATTTTTTTTTTTTGTTTAAATCTACTTTTAGATATAGTTATGTATTATTATTATATTTATAATATAGCGTAAACATAATGAGTATTCATATTTTAGGTTTTATAACCACATATACATTATATGTATATGTATATGTATACGTATACATCTAATAATCAAACAAAGTTTAGTTCCATCGATGCTAATTAGAACAGCCAGGGAGTGGAGTTGGGGTTCCGGAATAGTTGGCCATCGATGTATAGTTTATCAACGACCATCATAGTCCGTTTACCCTCCTGTCTATTTTGTTTCATTATAGGAAACAGTACCTTTCGCCGCTCATTAATCTCTCTAGGGAATTGGTCATTCATTCCGAATGAGGTCCCTTTAAGCTCCCGTCCTTTACTTTTAACAAATACTTTTTGTTTAAAATGCTCAAATTTGGCGATAATAGGACGGGGTCTATTGCCCCTACGGGCTCCAAGCCGATGTACCCGGTGAAAGGAGATGTTATTTACCGTCTCCTGAGGAATTTTTAACGATGTCGTCATAATTTTTTTTATCTCAACCTCTGGATTGTCAGAGGTGTTCTCGGATATACCTGAGAATATTAAATTATCCTGCATGCTACGGGATTGAACATCCAGAATAGTTTCTTTTAGCATTTTATTTTCCTTTTTAATGGTTTCTAACTCGGCTGAAACAGTCACGAGTGTAGCGTGTATCTCGGCATTGTTGCGTTGGAGATCATTTATTTGTTGGCTGAGGAATTCCATACTTACCTTAAATCCTTTCACCTCCTCGCAGATTAGGGAGAGGACCTCTAACTTTTTATTTATGGACTCCAGCATACTGACCAAGACCTCCGTAGTAGTTAGGTCGTCCGTGTCCGTCGCTGAGTCATTCTTTCTTTTTTTAGAGGGTTTCTTAGACGGTTTCTCGACGGAAGAGTCCTCCATCGCGCAGTTGTAAAAATAACCGTCAATGAAGCGTTCGAGATCCTCCACGTTGGATGGTATTCCAGATCTGTCGGATGAAAGAGAAAAGAGAAAAGCCAAGATATATGATGGTTAAACTCGAATTAGTTTAGCATAATAGAGCTAGTTCTATCTTAGCAGCAGGGCGCTGCCATGTTGGGGTGTCCCGGTCTCGCTGTAGGTCTCGCGATAATCACAGCATCTCGCGCATGCGTCTCCTCCTGTCAACCTGTGGCCACACTTCTTTCTCAAACTCTCAAATGTGATTGTTTTTAATGACGACTGGCCCGTGGTCACCCACAGTTTTTGGATCAAATATCACCTCCTCTGTCTTCCCCACATTGAGCACAAGATGATTCCGGTCACACCACTGGACAAATTTCTCTATTTCTGAGAAATAGTCCACTGGGCTACCGCCGGCCTGCAGCAAGCTGACGATAGCTGTGTCATCAGAGAACTTAATGATAAAGTTCTCAGGGTGTGATGTCACACAATCATTTGTGTACAATGTGAAGAGGACCGGGGAGCTGACGCAGCCCTGTGGGGCGCCTGTGCTTATCAATCTGGGTTTCGAGAGGGAGCTTTTGACCCTGACTTGCTGTGTGCACTGTGTCAGGAAGGAGTGATACCACCTCGAGATGTACGGGTTCACATTCATCTCCTTCAGTTTACCCAAAAGCAGGTGCGGCTGCATTGTGTTGAACGCTGAGCTAAAGTCAACGAACAACACGTGCATAAGCTTTAGGGACGTCCAGATGTTTGCTGACCAGGTGTGTGATGCTGTTGATAGCATCGTCAGTGTCGCGACCCCGCTTGTAGGCAAACTGAAGGGAGTCTAAGTGTGCATCCACCTCCCCCCTGAGCCGAGTCACCATCAGCCTCTCGAAACACTTCATAACAATGGAAGTTAGAGCCACAGGCTATCAATGCCAGATTGCCCCCTTCGATCACTGAGCTGAAAATTAAGTGGCCACATCTTCCAAAAAGCTTTACAGTCATTTCCAACTGCTTACTGACATTGACAAACTGCATAAAATGGAGCCAGCCATAGAAGACAAAGGGAAGCTTATCCTCAAGTTTTCTGAGAAAAAGCCAGCAGAGCCTCACGCAGACAAGAAGGAGCGCATCCGGATCAAGTACAACAACGAAGACAAGTGTGATCCATTCCCATGTGTGATCCTCCTGCTTTATGGCACACTTCAAAAAAGTACAGAAGTACACATGTTCTTTACTCTAGTGGAATGACCTACTATAAAACTAAAAAGTGTGACCATATGAAAGACATTTCTGCTACTCTTTTCTCTCACCCTCCTCTTTCACTTGATTTTAGAGGTGTGATAATGAATTGTATTGGGACGTTATGATGATACACTCAAAAGTGAAATGAAAGTAACATTTTTTGTTTTCTGTTTTGTTTTGTTTTTGGGTGTTGGGAACCGCTGCTGACGTCGAAAGAACACTGCTGCTTCCTGACTCTCCAAGATTTAGAGAATTGTCTTAGGTATCAAGGTGTGCTATACAGCATTTTTAATGCCTACACACTAGGGTGTTTGTTTGACTGAACAGCATTGACTGGATACCATATCTCCAGAACTAAGTGAGGGGAAATATACATTTTGAGTATTGAAATTAGATTGAAATTTGAACAATTTGAATATTAAAATATTTTAAAATCTATCTATTTCACATTTGGTCAGAAATGTGCCACTCTAATCTTGGATGCCCACTGCCCACTTTGAAGCTGTGCTAATAGTATAGATCTTTCATTACTGTTGAGTGGATGATGTTTGTGAAATATCCACATTTTAGCAGCATCCACATCTAAAACATTGCTTTCTGTAATGGAGACCACTTAGCGTTGTATCAGCCAGCTTTACTGGCCAATCATATCAACACAAAAAAAGGAACATAAATTTGGTAAAGTATTGCAAAGACAAAGACAATATATAGGACACATTAAGAAAACATTTTGTGGATATGCTTCTGTGGAAATCAACGAGATTAAACAACATATTATATATTCTATAACATATAAAGCATATGTTTGTTTATGTTTAGGTTAATTGCTCACATCAAAGGAGTGGATGCTGAGCATCGAGGGGCAGGTGGTTTTGTCTACACACCCCAACTTTTCAGCAGGAATGGCAGTGCTGTTTTCGTGCTACTACAACTGCAATCTGGTGTACCAGATGCAAGCTGCAAGCACCCTGGAATTCATCCAAAGGTAAGTAGGCGCTTGTAGTGTTTGTTAAGTTTGCTATCATGACAACTGGACAATACATAAATTAAAGGGTTACTTGACTCATTGAGCCATTTTCATCAGTAAGAAGATAATGTTTTGTCTAGAATTAATGTGATAACTTAATTATTTTTTATGAACAAGTAATACCTTTAAAAACTAATTTTGCCGCTTGCTGTCGAAAACAGGTGAACCGTGATTGGTCGTCACCTATTTCCTCAGCACAGGTGATGTCATCTTCAGTCGACAGAAAGTGCAAAAATGTGTTTTTAAAGGTAATACGTTTTTTATTTTTAAAATAATGACGTTATCAAATTAGTTCTGGACAAAATGTTAACTTTTTAGTACTGTTGAAAATGGCTCAATGAGTCAAGTATCCATTTATACGGTCAGTAATGTTAAAAATCAACTTTTTGGAGCTTTTAGCCATGATAAAATTCTAATTCCTCACAAAAAACATCACCAAAGTGGTGTTTTCCTCCATTCGCCTATGAGAAATTCTAAGTCATTCTGCTCTCCAAGCACCAGTCCCTCCCAAACTGAGAAAACGAGAGGGTACTCAATCTTTGACGTCATCAGGTGCAGACCCACCCCCGCACCGTCTTAAATTCCCAGAAAGGTTCCATGTGCTGCGACTCGCACTTGTGTAAACTACAAGTAAAAACTCTGTGCCATTGTGTATCAAATATGAACATATGATGTAGTCGTTAGCGTGCTCACCCTGTAAGCATTAAGTCCCGGGTTTGTGTCCTATGCAGGGCTTCTTTTTTTCTTCTTCTTCTACATCCTTCTTCCTTTACTACGATTTCTTGCGGCGAAGGAGCCGTTTTCTTTCAATGTTTATTGAAGAATTGAACATCCATCCAATTTCCACTTTTAAAGAAGATGCTGTTGTACTGCAAGGGCTGGCCGATGTTGCCGCGGCCACTCAGACGAGTGCGCAAACAGGAAGAACCGAACTTCTCCAAACAGAGCGCGCTCCAACTGAAGACAAACGCTCTCTCACATAGTATATGGACGTCAAAGTGAATTTTTTAATGGGACCACGGAAGAACTTTGCCGACATGCCTGATGACAAATTCCGATAAATTATGACGGGATTACGGGATAGTGCCGCATAGATGTGCATCTTGATATTCAACACGGCTGTACATATGTCTGGCTTCTGTTTGATTTTGTGCTGAGGGGCACATTATGGTGTTTGTGACTTATTGGTTGTTATGTCCATTTATATAAATCATTTGTGGATGACGTTAAAGGTGATCACCGGTTTATTTTGGAACAGGTGATACACTTTTGCCTTCATGAAACCATGAATGATAGGCGTCTAGCATAAACTGCTCGCTTCAGGTCATGAATGCCTAGATGAGTACGAAGACCCTGACTGTTTTTACTCTGACTGCACCTATCAACTTTTATCTTCCCTTTATAGTAGATTGTGCGGGTCCGCACACTCCACAGCTTCTTTGGGGAGGGGAGGGATGGAGTGGTGGAGGGTGATGTCATGCGCGTCCCTGCGGAGTCCCAAACATAGCGTTAGCCTATGGTGTTAGCTAGCGTACGACACTGCGTGCATGAGCACCTTTAACTTTTTACAGGTGGGATGGAAATTACTACCACAAACAAGAAGAAACCAGCTTCGAGCACAGCCCAAACTCCAACTCAGACCGCAAGAAAACAGAAAAAATAAGAAGAGTGTATTCGAGTGCAACAAAAAGACAAAGTGGAGACTGATAGACGTCGGCAATAAACAAGACCTGCAATGGAGAACGCTTAGAGCTGCTCTGGGTATGAAAAATTACCCACAATTGGCTTGAAAGGTAAGCACTATTTAAAAATCGACCAGAAAATAACTAAAACTAGACACACAGTGTGCTAAAGGTAGCATTGCTAACAATTGATATAGCGTTGTTTGTTATGGTAGCTCCGTGAACGATCATCAATTGAGTGTATTGCTACTCTCTATAGAATTATTTTGTGGGGGGGAAAAGTAGCAGACCTGTATTGTGTATTTTGAATAAGCCTGTCGTGTATTAGCTAGAGATGTTACGCTTGAATCTGCCTGCTCGAATCCGATTCGAGCAAATAAAGCGGAGGCGTGTTGAAGCACTGTTCCAACAACTGCGTCGGACTTGCCGGAAATCGCGTGACCGCTGCAAACAAGGCCTCGAATGTCACAGACGTGTCAGGAAATCACACTGCTTCACACGAAATTCAAACTCGGTGTGTGCGCCACTCAGGCTCATTCCATTCGTTGGAAACGCAATAAAAAGTTGCAGAATCACTCGGTAAATCGTGGGTTTTTTGAGAGGAGGAGATTTGCGAGCGCTTATTTGACATTTTCAAGACAGAATAGAATACTTTCATTGCAAAACACACATCATTATTACATTCATTCACATAGTTACACTATAATCACTGATATAAGTTAAGAATAGTTACAACGTACACACGCACGCACGCATGCGCACACACACACACACACACACACACACACACACTACACACATACACACACATACACAAACAGGTGCCCCGACACTATTAGCTTAGTGACAGTAATTGAGAGTCGTGTTGTGCAGCCCGACTACTTCAATATGGATCAAGTGCCACGCAAAAGAGCAAGGTCCTATGCATGGGAGCACTTTGATTTATTCTGCCCCAACAAAGTCAAGTGCCATATCTGTGCTCAGGAGCTGACTTATAGTCATAATACCTTCTCAATGCTGCGTCATTTACGTGCTAAACACTCTGAGACCACATCAAATGAAGAAGCTGCTTCTGCATCTGCTGGTGCAGCAACAAGACAAGGTAAAGTAGCTGTTAGTTAGGTCCTTGGTTTGAATACACATCCAAACAAAGTAGTGCAGTATTTAAAAATTATGAACTGAAATTTGATCTTCATTCACAAAATTTGTATGTGTTAACTTTTAAGGTCGCCAAGCTGAATTGGATGAAGCAATAGTTGAAATGATATTCGCATATGCTCAGCCATTCAGTATTGTTGAGGACAAAGTCTTTAGAGCATTTGTGGAGAAGCTTAACCCCACCTATGTCCTGCTCACTCGACAGGCAGTGAAAGTGCTAATCCAACAAAAATATTAAGATGCCAAGGAGAAGGCCATGAAGAAATTGGAGAAGGTTGAGTCAGTCAGCCTGACTTCTGATATGTGGACTTTCATCGACATGGATGCCTACCTTGGCATCACCTACCACTTCATAAATGATAATATGGAGCTAGAAAGTGTCTTGCTAGGTGTTGAACACTTCCCGCTGTCTCATACAGCAGAACATATAAAAGACGCACTGGACATGAAATTAAACCAATGGGGCTTGAGGCAAAAGGTTCACTGCATTGTGACAGATAATGCAGCGAATATGTCTTTGAGAGGTGTAGCTTTTTGCTAGCTAGCCCGCTAGCCTACAACCATAATGTGAGTTACACCTTCCAAACAAATCTTCCGCCCACCAATTCACTATTTAAACATCTTGCACAACATATACACGGCTACACTTGGACTGGGATAAAAGTTCATCTTTCAGTTGATGTCACGCATCTATCTATCTATCTATCTATCTATCTATCTATCTATCTATCTATCTATCTATCTATCTATCTATCTATCTATCTATCTATCTATCTATCTATCTATCTATCTATCTATCTATCTATCTATCTATCTATCTATCTATCTATCTATCTATCTATCTATCTATCAAACTGTGAGGTGTTGTTCCTTTCAGTGACAGTTCGAAAACAGCATATGGCCTTCAATCAATCATTCAATCAATAGCATACATGCTTTTTAATTACACAAGGATTTCTGCTATTTGTAGGCTGCCCGGGTCCCTATCACCCGCAAATAGCAGGGGCACATTGTATAGAATATATATTGTGGTGATACTTTTTAAAATTTTGTCTTCATGAGCATACTCAATATTACATTACTTTGATATTATGGTACTTGGATTACATTACTAACTAATTTTTTTAGCAGGTAACTTGGAACTGTAACGGATTACATTTTAAAAGTAACCCTCCCAACCCTGCATACACACATACATGCCACAGGCCGTAACAAAGAACAAAAGCCAGGAAAATAGTAACCTATTTTAAGACAAGCACAAATGAGCACTGAAGAGGGTCTTCTGCCCAGATTTAGTCATAACTGTTTTAATTTCCTTATTTCCTCAGTAGAGCTTTGTTCTGCGGATGTATCTTTGTGAGTGTTATCGCAATTTCTGCCAGGTGCAGTCATGACTGAAAAATCTCCTCTATTCCTCAAATGGGCTTTTGTTTTGTGAATAGTGTCCTTGAATGTATCTCTGTACGTCCAGTGAACTGTTTACTGGAAACTGTGTGGTACCGTCCTTCAAGATAGTATAAGAATATGGTAAATCCTCTGTAATCTTCGCACTTGTGAGAGGCTACAGCCATTGTCTGTAACTCACTTGTGCCCGAAATATTCTGTAGAAATAAAAGCTTCGAAGGAACTGTTCATCGATCTCCAGCCTGTATCCAGATAATCAACATTCTCACTACCCGAAAGAAAACAAACACGCGGAGGAAAAGATTTCCTCCACAACAGCACTTCAACCAATCTCCCCACAAACTACTCCAAAAAGTAGAAACACGGTGGAACTTCATGCTGCAGCGGCTGTATGAACAGTGTGAGCCAGTCGGTGCAGCCTTAGCTGTCCTAAGGACTGACATCCCACTCATGTCATGCACAGAATTTGACACAATGTGAATGTTTAGAGGTTATTGGACCATTCAGTCTGGCCTCAACAGAATTGTCAGCTGAGAGAACTGTTTCTGCCTCCTCCCAATAATTGGACATAACATACTCCAGAACCTTCAGCAACTATTCGGGACTAGGTGCAGTGTTGAAAGTATCAAAATACTGGCCATGGCGACAGTTCTGGACCCACAATTTAAAACAATAGCATTTGGAAACCAAATGCATAGTCAAGAAGCTGTTTCACGATTATTATTATTCAAGAATGTGCTGGAATCATGAAATTGGATTGAGCGACACCATCTACCTCACAGGTACACCACTATTTTGTATGGTTTGTTTTTCTTCTTCACAATGAAAAGCTAATACGTATGGTCTACTTCAGACGCGTATATAGCATATATATAGATATATTTTACTGTATGTTCTTTTTAACAAGCTAGAAACTTATAGCTCTAATATATATAAACCATAGAGTTTAAAAGTAATATTTAAACAACAAAAATACAGTACACCCCCCATTTGATTGAAAATGGTTTGATCCACCTCGACCCTTCCTCTCCTGCAGACGAGCGGAGCATGTTGTCCTCAGTCTATTCTACTTACACCAGGATATGTGAAAAGTTTTTTACCTTAAACTACTCAACACATTATTTTCATTACTCGTTTGCTTTTATGCTCCTCATTCATGTTGCTACTTCCTAAGTTCCAAATGAGGGAAACTTACTAACGTTTGTGGCGTGCATGTGTGTGTGTGCACAGAAAAAAGTAGCCTCGTGGATTAAGTCATAGACATAAGATTGTTTTTCAACAAACAAAAGCTCAATTTTGAAGTATTTGTATTAAAGACAAGATGTAAAAAGGCAGAGAGAGACTAGTGATGAAGTCAATTTGTTTTGTTAATATGTTTTATATATGTCTGCACTTCACCCATACACAGACTTGTACATGCATTATTAATATTATTTAGTAGATTCACATTTCTTGTTTGATGTGTATGTTATGTATGTTTTTTTTATAACAGTACAGACAAGTAATATATAGTCAAAAAAAACATTCTGTATTAAGTTAATGTCTGTTCATATCGTTTACATGTTGTGCGTTTAATTTCAAAGAACATTTCAAAAACAAGTCAAAGGTCCATTTTTTGTTAATTCTCACTGTAAACTGTGGGGAGCTGGTTTACTGCAGAAACATGCATACTGTACTGTCAATGCATATGTTGAGAATCTGTTGTATCAAAAAAAGTACCATTCCTCATAAATAAGGGTTGGGATATGTTTATATTTTAAGTCCTTCTCCTTTGCATAGCTTTTATTACATTCGGTTTACTCGACTTCTCATGCGATTTTTGGAGCAGGATATACCCCAAAACCACAACAAGCGACCTATCACAACCCCAAACCCCCCGCTCTGACATGCGCCGCCGGAAACTGGAACTGGTACCTGCCTCTTGCTCTGCTGGGTCCGTTTTTGGTTGGTTGGATCATTCTGTCATGGTGGGACTGGAGGACCTAAATGCAGGGAGGCAACTCTAAATAAACAAAACCAACAAAGTTCGGAAAATACCAGAAATCATCATTGGGGCGGGGGCGTTCTTGGCTCCTGAGTTTGCTCTCCGGCCGGTGGCCCCTGTGGGGCCCCGGGGTTGTCCCTTGGCACTGCTGTGGCCTGAGGGGTTGTGCTTGCTCTGTCCTGGCCGGGGTCGACGGCTCCCCTCTTTGGTGGAGGTTTTCATCTATGCCAGATCCACCACACCAGCATCTATTGAAATTCAAACACAATCTGCTTCTTCCTCTGGTCGTTGAATCGGTGGAGGCTGATGTCTGTGGATCTCACTCTGCTTCATCTATCCTTCCTTCCTTTCTTCAGTCTTTCCTTTGGTCTCTTGAGGTCTCCCTAATTTGTTGGAATTTAGATGTTTCTGGGGTTGGTGAAAGACTCTGGTTGGTAACCCGGTGGGTAGTAGGTAATGTCTGGTCGGTGCTGGATTTCACTTATTTTCTTTGATCCTTCCTCGGGTCTCCTGACAACCTCACGACTCTAGCTGGATTCTGAACTAATGAGTACACACTCTCACGCACGCACACACGCACATACAAAATAAAAATTAAATAAAAAGAGAAAAAAAAAAGAGAGCAATGATGATGACATGTTAAATCGGTAAAATTACAGAATGAACAATATTGAGCTCTAAAAAAACAAAAGAAGAAAAGTAAATAAATAAAATACATAAATAAAAAAAGGAAAAGACCAAAAATCTAAATAACAACAAACACATGAGTGGTGACAATGATCCAACAAAGACTGAACGAAACCAGGAAACTAAATACAAGCCAAATGACGAGACAACGAGACACACCTGGACAAGACACAAGTGGCTGGGGGAGATGATTGGATGACACAAGGGAACAGGATGACGAGTACAGGTGCAAACAAAACCTAACAAGCAAGACAGGACACCAATCATAACAATTGCAGTGTGTCAAAAGCCTCGAAGCAGTGTATCACTTTAAGGCAGTTGTCTAAAGAGTGGTTCATTGATTTGGAAAGCCTCGGTTTCTCCATCCCTAGTATTAGGGCCTATTTGAATGTGCAAGCGTCTGTTGTGATTTAGTAATTTCTCACCTGGTGAAACAAAAGCCACTTCCCAAATCTTTCTTGATGTTTTCCATTCCATGCAATATGCCAAACCGAACCATAACTTGCTCCAATGTAAAAACAGTCGGGAATAATTTAAAACATTGCAAACTGTAAAAAATAAGGTGCTAATCAAATCGCATCTGAAAATGTACTTCCACTGCTACAACCTTTGCATACATGTAACCTGCATTGTAACTATGCGTCTTTGTAGCTATGAAAAGCCTGAAAGGACATGGCCCATATACTCATACTGTATATACTGTACATGTACACATTTCCCCAGTTCAGTGAGTGCTGGGAAATCGGATAGGTAAGTTTAAATTTTGAAATTTTATGTGACTTTTTAGTTTAATATTTCGAACTTGTGAAGGCAAATTATGTGTTACTTATTACGTGACAATCTTTTTTTTTTTTTTTTTAATAGAGGTGAAACCTTTGGATGAAGAACAAGCACTAGAGTTGCTACAAGAAAGGTAAACAATTATGTATTTTAAAATTTGAGTATAACATTTGTTTGTTTGTGCTTTCTTTTCTTTGAAGCATAAAATCTGTAGAGCTACAGGATGCCATTTTTGATGAGGAAAATGCAAACAGTCTGGAGAACACTGTGTAAGTCACCAATTATTTCCCTTCATAATTCCGTACTTATAGATCAGTAAGTATTTACATGTGCTGCTTTCCTGTTTTATTTCCAGAATAGAATTTGACGGAGAACTGGCCTCTGATGCATATAATTCTGACTATGTGCCAACTATCTCATTGCGGTACGTTTTCAAATTGTAATTCCTTACATCTCTAACTTTTCATGAGATGATTGAAATCATAATTTTGTTTTTAATTTACTGGTGCATTACAGAGTACAATGTGTACACTCCCTTGTATTGAGCTGGAAGAATCAGTTTTGGATATTGACTGTGATGAGGCAGATCAGGTCATAATCAGGTTATATTATTTGCTTTTCTCCTTTAGAATTGTAGTTCAGATTCTATTTTTTTTCTTCCTTTCTAAAGATCCAGAGAAAGGCAGACATACGGATAATATTTTTATTTATGTATTATTATTCGGGGTCCTATTATTGTTGTCTTCCAACTGGCTGGGGTGTTTACTGGTGAAAAAACATTTGTCAGATGGATCAAGGACATAATAAACCACTTTTGGTTTGGTTGCGAGCACACAAGCATAAGAGGCAAATTTATGGTTTGTTTAAACGTTTACCATCAATTATAAAGTAATCACCAAATATTTTTTATCCAAGTATGTTCTACTGTTTGTTACCTTTTCTACACCTAATGTAATGAAATTAAATGGACAGGTATTGCATATTACCCAAGTGCGTAATGCAGACGTTTTGTGCTAACAACAAATACTCTAATCCACTATATTACTACATGCTACTATTAGTGCTTCATTCAAATTTACAGGGCGATTAAAAAAGAATGCACCAAAATCACTCTAGCTTGGACACATGTGTTGTACATACCTTCAAGTTTTTATTTCATGTTTTATAAGTGCTCCATGTGGCCACCACTGGCAGCACACAACATCAAGCCGACAAGGGAATAAAGGGGGATTGCTCAAATCGGCTTGATGTTGTCCATGCTGACGGTGGTGGCCGCATTCAGCACTTGTTAAACATGAGATAAAAACTCGAAGGTATGTACAATACATGTCCAAGCCTGAGATTTCTATTTATTTATTTTTTGAATTATTGCAAGATTATTTGCCGTATTCTTTTTTAATCACCCTGTACTATGACAAAAATACAACTGAATCATGTTACAATTGTATTTATTTATTTACATCCAAATAACGTGTGTTAAATTTTTGGTTACACTCAAAAAGTAACGCAACTGTCAAAATGACGTCTATGTTTTTGTTTTCTCCAGGACTTGATATCTGGTCTATAAACAGAGGCTGACAGCAATCCAAAGAGGACACAACAACTTTATTTTTTATAAATGTAAAATAGACAAGTCTATAAATTATAGAAGAGAACATTGTAACAGGTGCTTGGTAACAGCCATGTTTATTATAACAATTACAAAAAATGGCATAAGTTGACCCTGAAATCTTTATAACCTACGTAAACACCTGCCTGGCCTTCTTGCTCGTCTCGCCCCTCTAACTCCCCTTCTCGCTTCCCCTCTCGCTCTCCATTCTCCAGAGTCACTGCTCTCCTCAGAAACTCGAAGTTCAAAACTTGAGTCTTACATAGGAAAATAAGTTCAAATTCTTATTATGTTGTTTTGACTGCACATGTAGCACTAATATCCTTTTCTCTTTTGTTTTCGTGTATGTGGCGTGTATTATTTGCATGTTCAGAATACAACCAACCAAACAAATTTGTTCACTGAAACGCTGCCATGATTATACATTTTGAATTACTCTAGGTTACCTGAAGTTTTGTGATCCATGGCAGTAGTAGTAGTATTCATTATTATTAGTAGTAGTAGTAGTTAGTAATTGTAATATTACTTGTTCTTAACATACACTTGTAGTGCAACTCCTCAGGGATGTATCCTGGGTTTTTTGGGTGTTTCGGGTCGTACAGCATCGTACACCCTCGCCAAGGTGACCCAGCCAGGGTTGATCAGGCCCTGACTTGTGTCTGAGTAGCTTGTGTGATCCATGGATTCCACATTTGATCCAGAGCCATCTTGACGCCTTTTCAGCAGCATCCATGATGTTCCTGATGGCTTTCCTAATATGCAGTCCTTCACTCCACGGGTCTTGAGGGCTCTAATGAGTGACTGGCCAACAAATCATCTGCATCCCACGTCAATAGGATTGCACCAGGTCCCCTACCCTCTACTTCGACATTCACCTCCTCCATCCGGTTTTCCCAAGGGACAATCAACTCCAGCAAGACCACTTTATGTTTCTGACACCAGGACAATGTCTGGACTGAGTGTGGTCACTGTGTTGTTTTCTGGAAATTTGAGTTGTCTTCCTAGGTCATGCAACTAACTGCCAGTCCTGTGCTGTTACGAGCAGCCTCCCGGGTTGGCTCCGGCGTTGGTGTGGCTTCTCCCCGGTTCTTACGAAGGCAATATTGTGCCTTGCTGGTTGCTGGTAGTATTACTGTACAATAAATGAAAGTTGCAGTCGTCAGTAACAATACTATAACGCCAAACTGTTGTAGTAGTAGTAGTAATGATATTGATAATACTGCACTATAAAAGACATGTCATTCAAAATACTACAAACCCAATTCCAAAAAAGTTGGGACACTATGCAAATTGTGAATAAAATATGAATGCAATTATGCGGAAGTGCCAAATTTCAATATTTTGTTCAGAATAGAACATAGATGACAGGTCAAAAGTGTAAACTGAGAAAATGTATAATTTTCAGGGGAAAATATGTTGATTGTAAATCTCATGGTGCCAACAAATCTCAAAAAAGTTGGGACAGGTAGCAATAAGAGGCTGGAAAAGTCAATTGCACACAAAAAAAAAAACCCAGCTGGAAGACCAGTTACCACTAATGAGATCCATTGGCAACTTGATTGGAGTATAAAAAGAGCTTCTCGGAGTGGCAGTGTCTCTCAGAAGCAAAGATGGGTAGAGAATCACCAATTCCTCCAATGATGCGCAGAAAGATAGTGGAGAAATATCAGAAAGGTATTTACCAGGGAAAAATTGCAAACAGGTTGAAGTAATCATCATCTACAGTGCATAAAATCATCCAAACATTCAGAGAATCTGGAACAATCTCTGTGTGTAAGGGTCAAGGCCGAAAAATCATACTGGATGCCCATGATCTTCGGGCCCTTAAACGGCACTGCACCACAAACAGGAATGCTTACTGTAAGGAAAATCAAAGAAAGGGCTCAGCAATACTTCCAGATAACATTGTGGGTGAACACAATCCACCGTGCCAGCCACCGTTGTCAGATGAAACTCTAGAGTACAAAGAAGAAGCCATTTCTAAAACAGACCAAGAAGCGCAGGCGTTTCTCTGGGCCAAGGGTTATTTAAAATGGAGTGTGGCAAAGTGGAAACCTGTTTTGTGGTCAGACGAATCACGATTCGAAGTTCTTTGTGGAAAACTGGGGCGCTATATCATTCTGACTAAAGAGGACAAGGACAACCCAAATTGTTATCAGCACTCAGTTTATAAGCCTACATCTGTGATCGTATAGGGTTACATGAGTGCGTGTGGCATGGGCAGCTTCCACATCTGGAAAGGCGTCGTCGATGCAGAAAGGTATATTCAGATTCAAGATCAACATATGCTACCATCCAGGCATCACCACTTTCAGAGAAAATCTTGCATTTCTCAACACGATAAAGCCAGACCACATGCAGCACCAATTACAACATCATGGCTGCGTAGGAAAAGGATCCAGGTATTGAAATGGCCAGCATGCAGTCCACTTCTTTCACGTATAGAGCACATTTGGCGCATCATAGAGGGGAAGGTGCAACAAAGAAAGCCCAAGACAGTTGAACAGTTAGAGAGACGCTCGTTAGACAAGAATGGGACAGCACTCCTATTTTTAAACTTGAGAAACTTGTCTCCTTGATCCCCAGACGTTTGCAGACTGTTGTAAGAAGAAGAGGGGATGCCTCACAGCGGTGAAAATGGCCTTGTCCCACCTTTTTTGAGATTTGTTGACACCATGAAATTTAAAATCAACATAGTTTTCCCTTAAAATGATACATTTTCTCAGTTTAAACTTTTGACATGTTCTCTATGTTCTATTCTTAATAAAATATTACAATTTGGCACCACATAATTGCATTCAGTTTTTATTCACAATTTGTATAGTGTCCCAACTTTTTTGGAATTGGGTTTGTATAACCACATTAGTAGTAGTAGTGAAACATTGCAGTCATGTCATGCAATTATTACAGCCACAAACAGTATTGGTAGTGATGATACTGTACAATAAATGAAAGTAGTAGTTGTATTAGTACAGTTAAAATTTCATACCATAAGCAGTAATAGCACTAGATACAAAGCTTAAATCTATAAAAAGCAAGAGTTATTAATTTTAGCGTCTCGAATGTATGAAATAAGTGTTTTGTCAATCATATAGCTATAAGGCACAGAAGATTAGCTACAAAAGAAAAACAATCTCGTTTGCTGTGTTCATGTTGCTGTTAGGCCTACTGATCAAGTTCATTCGTTTTTCCTTACTTGAATACCATCACTCAAAAACACAGTTTACTTTTGAAAAAGTTGCGGTACAACAAAGTAATTTGTATTTAGAGAGCGCTTTCACTGAGTCAAAAAGTGCTTTACAGTGCAAAGTACAAATACACAGTATAAATAAAATTACTAGGGGTGAATAAAAAATAAACATAAACAATGAATAAATATGTTTTTAATAGAACATTTTTATACGTTTTGGGGCGCAAATGAGTTAACCACTAACTACTAATAGGACTTTTCCCACTCACACATTCTCATAGTCCCCGCCCGCTTACACGCTCAGCTCAACATCAGTACAACGCCACTGATATTTTGTTTCTGTGGAGTTTTGACACAGATCTGTTTCTCATTTATGTCAATTTTATGTCATTTTATGCCATAAAAAAATAAATCAATAAAAATATATATTTGATTGATATAACACAGGGGTGTTTATTAAGTCAGATCAGGCCACTTTATTTGTCACTATAAAGGTGATCTAGATTGTATTTGTAGATGTGTATGACATACTAACTTAATTGTACCACATACGAGGTTTACATTATAAACAATGCTATATTATGCAGTGGCATTCCACGCTAGCGAAAACAAGTAATCAAAATGAAAAAGCATGTGATTAAAGTATGATACATCTCTATCAGTATATGGCATTATATTCCACAGTCGTGTGATGAGACTTAAGTTTTCTGATGCTTGTTGACCACAGCAGTATTTGTCAACAATTTTTGAAACATAGTTACATGGTTAGTAAAATTTAGTACCTCAATGGTTACATGCATACATACGTAATATACCTTAACTGACTCATAAGGTATAGAATCAAGCTCTGGGTAGGGCATTCTGAAATGCCATCCTCACACACCACAGTCTGACGGCGGTCGAGAACTTAAGTATATAGCAGTCGCTATTGACAAATAAGGGCTGGGTTTCAAGGGCAAATGACCCTTGTACCCAGCAAGAGAGTTGCAGCTGCAAGCTCACCTGCTGGTGTTTCAGGAAATGAAGCTTAGCTCCATGGTACACTCCAAAGGAACTTATTACAGGTAAGTGTTCATTAGTTATACAGAGGTGCAGTTAAGATAAAAATGCTAAAGTTTCTATTTAAAGTGTATCTGTTGTGTGAATATATTCTTGATGGAAATATGATAAAGTACAGTGTATGAGAAATTTGTATTTTTTTTTAAATTCATCATATCACAGATGTTATTCCACAAGACAAAATCAAATTCTACCATGAAATACAACTGTTCTAAATTGTTCATGTTTACGTGATCTTGGTAACTTCTAGTTGGTACTTGTAGGGGTGGAACGGTTCACAAATTCCACAGTTTGGTACGGTTTTGTGCACACGGTTTTCGGTTCAGTTCCTGATGCAGTTTTAGAAAAATTTATTATGTCTTGGAGTAAAAAGTGAGTGTATATTATTCTAATGCTAACTATTATTATTATTATTATCATTGTATTATCATTTAAATTATTATTCTATTTATGCCAGTGGCATAAAGTGGCAGGCATAACAAATGCCCGCCACTATACTATTTGTTAGGCATAACAAATAACTGCTCTTCAGTTGGATGTCAAAAAGTGTAAAACCAACCTGTGTGTATCAGTCTGTGCCATTCATACAACATACTTAAGTCATGGTTACCTGCAAATATATCAGCTTTGTGTTCAACTATACAAACCCAGATTTCACACTAAGTACTTTTGTGACTAAACTGAGTTGAGATCATTATTTCAGTTTGAAAACTTTTTTTTTTTTTGCTGTTTTACCATGAGGTTTTTCTTATGCAAAATAAATCCTTGGTTCCACAGGTTGGAAAACACCTCTCAGATCAAATGACAATAATAAAAATAAAATATGAAATTATTAAATAAGTCTTATTTGATAGACATAGGAGAGAGAGGTGTCATAATTCACATTTAATATGGATAGGGTAACGTTTATCTCGTTATTACTCCCTCTACATGTGTGAATGAGCTCAGCTCATACCCTAAGAAGCCTTAAGGCCTAGATAAACCAATCCGACATGAATGTGAAATGTGATCCATGCCTACCACCCCCTGTGGCGTCGGCCCAGACGTCGGCACGTCGCGTAGAAAAATGACGTACACACCGCACCGACTATTACGTACCTTCAGCGCATGCGCGAGAAGTAATTCCCCTCCGTTCCACCGGCGGCGGTAGTCATTATTTCTAAAGGCAACCAGCAACCTCTTTACGGGGGCGGAATATAAAAACATAAACAACTCATACCGGTGTTGACAGCGGCGCCGGGGTAAACGCGGCGGCCAGCTGGTGAAGCGAAAACAGGCGCTGGAACAAGCTTCGTCCCCTTCTCGTTCCCGAACGCATGGATGTACTCCATTGTGGGTTATCCTGGACTCTGTTGGCTCCTGGCTGCTACCGATCATCAGTTCACCCGAAAAGCTTCGGCCGTGCTGCCCTCCGCATTTTGGACACGGTGCCGACCTCCAGCTTCTGAAGGAGCTTCCTCGAGACCGCCGGACGGAAAGGCCAAAACCTTTCCTGCTTACCTTAATTGTATAAATTAATATTAAACAATACATATTAAGCAGAACATTAATCCTGTAATTTATGAATAGCCTAATCCCACATTATGTGGAGACAGCCTATTTTGCCATTTATATTTCATCATTGCCATTCAGTGTTCAGCTTTAGAGCACAGTCAGCTGAGTTATAGCTCAAGCCATGCTTGCAGTGTGATAGACATGGGCTACCTCTGCAGCAGTCACCAGTAAATTAGAAAAAACATTTTTTTTACTGTATATATTTATAGTTAGTGTCGTATATCAACATGTACTGAACAGTAAAAAAATATACATATCTGTTAGAATTTTTATTTATTTATTTTTTGCTGATGAACTGTATAAACTGGTGTCTACTATGTCACCTACACGTCCTGGTCATTATTTTTTACATTTTAGTGCATGTTTGTTGAAAGCTTGATTTTGAAAAAACTCGTGTGTGTGTGTTGCGCCATTTTCAGGTTAAACACTGGGATAAACACAATTCGGCTGTTTGTTCTCTCATTGGACAAGAAGTGATTTACTATGTCACTTGTACACTATGACATACTCACTCTGCCACCCACCGGCTCAGTCTAATGCCTCCTTAAACGCCTCCTTAGTGAGTTGGAGTAGCAAACATATTTATACAGATTTTCGGATTAGTGATTTATTAGCATCGTGTTTAGTTAGTTTATTTATCATAGCTTGTCGTAGAATAGAAAAGATGTAGATCATAGTTTTCACTGCTGCTGTCAATCACAGCCAGACTACGCCCAACCCTGTCCCCATTCGCAAGCCTAACGATTCTCCAGGCAACATCTCCTTTGAGCACCGTTTTCAAATATTAGTGAGGGGTCGAGCAAGAGACTGATTTCCTGTTGATTTACACTTTAATGCCTGTTTCACAGTTTGGGTCGAAAACAAAGGGAATGTTTATTGAGTGGGGGTTTCAAACTGTCTTTGTACTATTTTATGCTTCAAAGAATAATGTAATTCCCTACAATCATTCACATGATTTCCATTGGCATCTTTCAGGTTGAATAAAACATGGACCTAGGAATGTGCATCTGGCTAATACTGTCTGCACCTGGAGGTCAGTATATTAAGTTTGCTTGAGGAAAGTTGTTTGATGCTATTTTGTAAACTTTTAAAGTAGTCTGGTAAAGGTTGTTGGGCAGTTCAGGAACCGTTTTGAATCTAGGATTATATTAATGAAAATAAACATAATATTCCACAAAAAATTCCATCCATCTACAGGTAATATTCCCCCTTGCTAGGCAACAAGGGAAAAAATGCTCTGGTGTGACTCCACAGGTACTGTAGATCATCACAGGCCTGTTCCATTGCCTCCAGTAAATTTGCCCTGGTTTAAGGCTCAATTCAGGGTTGTTGTGTTTGAAAGATGACAACTGTGTTGGAGTTGTGTTGTGTGAAATGTGTTTAAGGTTTATCAAAAAAGAGTGGCTAAGTTTTGAGAATTGAGTGTAAGGTTTGGCTGAAAAAGTGTTTCATTCGAGAAATTAGTCTTGGAAATTGAGAATTTGGTTCAGAGAATAGGGTTTAGTAGTTTAGCAACTGAGAAAAACTAAGTTAAAGGCTAACATATGTTTCATACAAGAAACTCACATAGCAAATCAGAATAACACTATCTCAATAGTAAAGAATACAATCAAATATTCTCATCAACTTATAATAGTACAAAAAGAGGTGTCTCAATATTGGCAAAAATATTTACTGCAATTTATCTGTCATTGATCCAGAAGGTAGATTTATTATTATTAATGTAACTCTCAATCAGATCACCTTCACCCTAGCTAATGTTTATGGACCTAACAAGGACGATCCTACTTTTTTCCCCCCATAATTTTTTACCCTTTCTATGTGACGCAACAAACAATATATTGACCGGCGACTTCAACACTGATCTCAACTCTGCAATAGATCGTTCTAATGCTTTGGATACTGTAAGGAATTGACACTACAGTATTCATCCATTTTCTATACTGAATACACAAAAAAGGAATCCTGACTGTATTGACAAGTTAGCTCCATATGATTTATTTGGTTTTCACTAACATAACTATGTAATCCATTTTTCAAAAATCATTTCTAGTGAATACATTTTGTAGAAACTTTATTTGTACATACGCCGCTCTTGTTGTTTACGTCGTAACGCATTCTGTGTAATGATGTATAATGGCCGCTCGCTCTCTGCCGAGCAAAACCAAATGGGTAGCCTATAAAGAAAGTAAGGTAAGAAACAACATGCGATCGGGAGAGTCACCTGTGTCACAAGAGACTTTGGCGATCAAAGTCTTTGAACGTGTGTGGTCAGTGACTAGTTTACATGCACTCCAGATTCAGTTTAAGGTCAGAATTTCGGTTTGTGAAACAATCGATGTAACCTGCGTGGTGGACGGAGTTACTCTCGTTTACGTGGTCATTTGGGATTGACTGGAATATCCTGTTCGGACCGCGATGTGTGGACATTACGTATCATCATTTCCGCTCTTAACTTACTATGTTGAATAAAAGCTCCAGAAGTGGTTCTTTGCTGCGAGCGTCATGTTTGTTTAGACCGGCTTGAGAATTTCCGGTTGATTACACACCAGAAGCACGGATTTATAGACTAGTATACTATATACAATTACTAATAGGCACAAACTGTGGCGTTTTCACCTTAGAGACACAAATAATGTGAAATCACTGCAGAGAAATCAATGTATTCAAGCAAGGCTCCTTTAGGGAGTGGGACGGAGCTGCGCATACAAGTTGTTACTACAAAGACCAAGATTCCTTGTGAATTAAAAGAAGCGAAGAAGAAGAAAAGAAGAAAATGGAGAGCATGCACACAGCAAAAAACAATGCACCGTTCAATCGAGTTATTCCGAATGCGTATTTATATGAGCAACAATTCGGGTATTGAAAGTGGTAACCCAGGGGTCTTATTCGCGTTTTTAAAAACCCAAAGAAGAGCATATTCAGGTTATTGCACACGTTTAAATGGCCTTACAAAACCCGAATATTGCCAATATTCGGGTTTTAAAAGGGTTATTGCCTGCATGCAAACATAGATAGGATCCTGATGAGAGTATTCATATATTAGCACATTACCTCCATCCTTAGCTGACTCCATTGGCTTTGCGTCTCCACCAGGATGGAATACAAGGTTTCCCTCCTCACTCACCAATGCCTTTATGGTCATGCCCCCTCTATCTCAAAGAACTCCTCAGTCCGCAAAGCACAACACGTTCCCACCGCTCTACCCACTTAAACCTCCTCCACACACCCAGGACCAAATTGAAGACCATGGGAGATAGGGCCTTCCGTGCTGCTGCCCCACGTCTGTCCCTGACACACTGAGGTCACCACAATCTATTGACTGTTTTAAAAGAACTCTTAAGACATTTCTTTTTAGCAGAACCTATGGTCCCCCCTCTTAGATGTTTTTATAACAAAAAAATGCACGTCGTTTTTCTGCTCTACTTGTAGCCCTTTGAGATCTTGCGATCTAAAAAATCCATTATTATTATTATTATTATTATTATTATAGTCAATGACAAGAGCACGGTGTGGGGGAGGGTGACTCTTCCGATCACATTGTTTATTTGGGAACACTTTAAGCTTACCTCGCTTTCTTTATACCCGTTTGCACGACAGAGCGCAAATACGTCACTATATACGTCAAGACGCAGAATGTTTTGCGACTTAAACAACTATGGTGGCATACGTGCAAATACAGTTTCTACAAAATTTAACAAACTGGAAATTATTTCTGAAGAATTAATCCCACAGTTATGTTAGTAACAACTAAATAAATCATATGGAGCAAACTTGTCATTACAATCGGGGTTCCTTTTAAGGTCGTGGTTGTGGATAAGAGGCAGGGTACAGGCTGCATTGGTGGTCATCCCACATATAGACAAAGAACCAGGACTACCTCCAGTCTTCAATTTAAATGTGGAGGCCAGAGCGTGATCAAGAGCCTAATATATTTAAGATAATCTACAGCAGAGATTTCAAACTTGTTTTCTTTGGGCCTCATTGTAGTCAGTTTCCCGCAAAATGCCTTTATTTCTATAAAAACCTTAAAATTAATTATAGAATACACAATAAGTAATATGAAAATACATTATGTGTTACCATGCATATTCACAATGCCCTACTCTTGGATTCACACTTTCAAATTCACTGTTTTGCACTCAGGCCAAAACCCAATCTGATATTAAAAGTATTGCTTTGGTGCCATCTTTTGGCATTGTGGTGCCAAGGAAATGTTGAAGTAATTGAGGAGCTTCATGTAGTGCTCTTACTGACATCATATGTGCTCTATAGAGCTCCAGACATCCCGTGACTATTCCCCAAACACGCCCCCCTCTGGAAGATAGGAGTGTATTACTTACAAGGGGGTGCAGTGATCGAACTAGTGTTTATCCATCAAATTTCCATCCAAAAAAAATCACACTCAAGTTGATGAAAAAGACATGATGTACATGTACAAGATGGACAGATTGGATGACTTTACCTAGTGGTGGCAGGCTGACACTGAAGCTTCAAAGTAAGCTTTGAAGCAATAAAGTGGATTTCCATTGAAACACATCTTCGGAGCTTTCTTCAAATCATGTGACATATGACATATGAAGCAGCAATTTCTTCATTACCTGGAATGAACCATCTGATGGTCGCGGTCCAATCGGATGATACTGAGTCGTTCGAGTGGTGCAAGCAATTTAGGTCTTGATTTACTAGTGGTCAACTTCTGTGTTCCTCTGTTCCGTGTGTTCCTGGCTGTGTAACCTTGTGAGGATCATATTCTGGGTTTTTACAATCACCTTGGGGACCACAGGTGCTTTGTGGGGACATTTTGGTCGATCCTCACAACTCAAGACCTCTTTTTGAGGGTCAAGACTTGGTTTTAGAGTTTGTTTGAATTGGGTTTTGGTTAGGGTTAGGGTAAGGGTTAGGATTAGGCAAGGTTAGGGTTAAGGGGCTAGGTCCCACAAGTTTAGACCTCTTTTTGAGGGTCAAGACTTGGTTTTAGAGTTTAGGTTTGAAATAGGTTATGGTTGAGGTCAGGGTAAGGAATGGGGGTAGGCAACCATTTTTGATGGCTAGGAAATGCATTATGTCAATGAGATAGCCCCACAAAGATAGTAAAACAAACGTGTGTGTGAGAGCAAGCGTGTGTGCACGCATCAAAGATTTCAAATTACGTTTAAAATCCATTGCAGTCCTGCTTTTCGAGGGTACTATCACTGAAGCTTCACGAACTGCACCCATTTTCGAAGCAATTTGTCCAAGTGGTTCGGAGCTTCACAAACGCTTCATTTGGCCATCACTAATTACTAGCGATGGGACGGGATATTGTACTGAGACCTCGCAGGATTAGAACGCCACTAGATTTCTAGTCCCTGCAAAGCACAAGATCAATTTTTTATACCTTGGGTATCCACTTAGCATACACTGCCAGTGAGACAGTCGCAACAACACTTGTTCATGACGGTAACACGCGGTGAGAAGGCCAACTTGAACATAAACCTTACTATACCAATAATAATATGGACATCAAAGCCTTGGAATGCTCCTATTTTGAAGTTGTTGTCGACAGCGTGTCCACTTGACTTGTCGCTGATGTCAGCACACGTCGTGTGGAAATCAATTTCAATCGATAATTACGGACACTAAAAAAAGAAAAATCCACTTACTGTAATTGCGCTGACTTTGTATTAATAGTGCCTGTTGCCAGCATTTAACGGCATCTCCAGCGCTTCTAATGCTAATGCTGCTAGTGGCGCTGTGGCTAGCGTCGCTAAGGCTAATACAGCTAGCACCGCTCAGCCAGTGCAAGGGCTCTTTGATGACTTGTGAAAAGGCATAAATGACTGTGCATACTACTACTGATCATTCTATAACAAACCAGGCTTACTGATTTAGCCGGCAAAATTGCTACTATGTTTTTGACGTCACTTTGTCTCATAGACCAAAATCTATGGAGAGATTTTTTTTTTTAAAGCGTAATAAGCTATAGTGTGCTACTAAGAACAGTTGAAATTTAGGTTAAAAAAAAAAGTTGATTTTCTAAAAATTAAAACCAATTGGTCGCTCATTATTAAGTAAAATGCGTGTTTTTTGTCTTCTGTATTACTAATATTTGTTTTCTTTTCCATTTTTTTTATAGGCAAAACATATATATTTTTTTAAATATAATTTTCAGTAAGATATCCGAATACCTAATATTTGATAGATGCAACCCTAGAATTTTTCCGTAAGAGGAAAGATCTCAGATGGCAGTAGCATTTGAAAAATGAGCCTGTAGCAAAAGTGACTCCTGTTTTATCTTTAGATTTCCACTTCAGAGCTAGATCGTCGATTCTCTCAATAAAAGGAAAACATTTTGAAAACTGGAACATTTATATTTGGCATTTTTTTATATTACAAATTTTGCAAATATGAGATCTCGTCTCATGGACTCAGTCTCGTGAGACATCTCATCTCGTGGGATTTGTGTCTTGTCCCATGCCTACTATTTATCGTTGCCTATGAAGTGTCAGGAGTACTTATCATGATGCAACAACGAATAAATCTCCAACTATTTATTGTGATAAAAATGTTTTTAAACTGTATTTTATTTCCTTTGTGTACATATTTTCAACTAAAACAAATTAATTATTTCTGCAGTATCTAGTTAATATATCGCATTTATTCTCCAGCTTGCGCTGTTGCTTGCGCCATTCTTTTTTCATACTTGCAATGCATTGTGGTCTATAATGAACCCGGTTCAGTGAGCATCGATGTTCACTACTTTTCAGAGTGCATTGTGGGTAATTTTGAGTGCCCTACACATTTTTGCTCCCTGGACATTCAGACACCCCTACAAAATGGCGTGACCCCTCAGTAGGGCACTATATAGGGAGAAGGGGGACATTCGGACACAGCCCCAGATTTAATTGTGAAGAACTCCCTTGAGTGAATCACAATTATCAATCTGGCTAATGCCAGGTTACATGGGATGCCCCCAAGCAGACTTTTGTGTCTTGAAGACACTGAATGTCTTAGGACATCTTAAGACAGAGGTGGGCATCAAGGGCCGCAGTCCTGCAGGTTTTGCGTGTTGCCCTTCTCCAACACAGCTGATATATGATCAGCTCATCAGCAAGCTCTGCATAAGCCTGATAACGATCTTGTTGATTGGAATCAGCTTGTGTTGGAAGTGAGAAACCTACAAAACCTGCAGGACTCCGGCCCTCGAGGACCGAGATTGCCCACCTCTGTCTTAAGACATAAATTGCACATCTTAAGATGTCTTGAGACATGATATAGACATCTCAAAGAAATGGTCAAGCTATCTTATTTCAATGGGTGTGTTATGATGACAATATGATAATGATCTATTGATATTTTGTGGTAAAATCTTATATAATGTTATTGGCGTGTCAATTAAAAATTTTATGTTTTAATTAAAACCCTTTTTATCCTCTCAAACCCTCTTACATCCCTTTTCTTGTCGCAATCAAATTTTGAACATGTTAAAAACAATCCTGCGACAACAAAAAGGGTTTGAGAGGATAAAGAGGGTTTAAGAGAGTGTGGCAAGAGGCTTTGCAATGTTTTACAACATGAAACGAAGCCGGCACAAAAAGCAACATTCGCTGCGAGCGCACACCCTCCCAAGACTGCACCGCTCAGTGAGATACAGGCTTTAAATATACATCTCTAGACATCTAAAAAATGTGTCTTAGTTAAGTCACAACTTAAGACCTCTTGAAACACTTTAATGGCTGAATATGAAAAATCAGGCACCAAAATGAGACACTGAAATTTTGTTTTTTATTCGGTCCGGTTACTTCCGTTTACATCAGAACCGGTGCCATATTAGTACTGACTTTCGGTACCCAACCCTAATCTTGTTGTGGCACCTGGTCCACAACAGCTGTCTATCATTGTAAAAGTGTGCCGTTGCCCGTTTACGCAAAGTAGCGGACGCCTTTTCTATCCTGCTAAAATGGTGGTGCTAACGTGCATTGGCATGCTATACGCATTGGCAATCTTAAAACTTTTGGAAGTGGGGTCATAGCTTTTTGCTATTTATGGCTGGGCTTGGTCCCTAACTGTGCGACTAATGGAAGTGGGTAACATCTGTTGAAATAAAGAAAACAATTCAGTTTCAGTACAGATTACCTGTCAAAATGAACATTTAGCAAGAAACACAATGTAGACCATTTATTTCCTTAAGTGGACCAAATAAACTGTCTGTCAAACCTTTGAGCAGTGTTCAAGGAAGATGAAAATTGTTTGTGAATCAGGGTCACTTTGAGTGCACGTCATCTGCACATTGTCATGGCATAAAAGTAGAATTAAACAACCCAAATAATAATATTAATAATAATTATTATTATTAAAAACAGCACTCCAAACACATACAAAGTGTTTGAGTTTTGCAAACACACACACACGCACGCACAGTGTGTTTACCTTGAGCAAATATTGAACAGTGCTGTCATGCATTGCTTTTGAATGTTCTGAATGATGGAAAGTTCAGCCAAAGTTTATCATCCATCACTTTTCTCTTACCTTCTTGCCATCCACAGTGGGCCGCAAAGTAATTTTAGTTTTGTAACTCTGGGCCGCAAGGGCCGAGACAGCTTTGTACACATGTAACAGGGTAGAGAATATCTGCCATTTGCCATGTAGTAAATAAAATCTGTCCACACTGCCTCTAACCTTGCCAACAAGCTGACATTTTGTGGTATTTATTCACAAATACTACAAGAATCCATCTTGTACCCCCCCCCCCCCCTTAGAGAAAGCTCAGTATTATTCATTCGGTAATCTTACCGATTCGACATGTCATCATCATTGCTCTCTCTTTATTTTTATTTTTTTATTTTCTCTTTTTTTCTTTTTTTGTATGTGCGGGAGTATGTGCGCGAGCATGTGCATGTGCGGGTGGGTGTGTGCATGTGTGTGTGCGTGTGAGTGTGTACACATTAATTCTCATAAAACTTATTGAAAATCCCATACCGTTCACCTAAACCGAATACTTCAGAATCCAGCTAGAGTCGTGAGGCTGTCAGGAGACCCAAGGAAGGATCAAAGAAAAGAAAGGAAAGTGAAATCCAGCACCAACCAGACATCACCTACTACCCACCGGGTTACCAACCCCAGAAACATCTCAGTTCCAACAAATTAAGGAGACCTCAAGAGACCAAAGAAAAGACTGAGGAAAGGAAGGAAGGATAGATGAAGCAGAGTGAGATCCACAGACATCAGCCTCCACCGATTCAACAACCAGAGGAAGAAGCAGATTGTGTTTGAATTTCGGTAGATGCTGGTGTGGTGGATCTGGCATGCATGAAAACCTCCACCAGAGAGGGGAGCCGTCGACCCCGGCCAGGACAGAGCAAGCACACACCCACAGGGCCCCCCAGGCCATGGCAACGCCAAGGCACAACCCCCGGGCCCCGCATGGGCCACCGGCCGGAGAGCAAACTCAGGAGCCAGGGATGCCCCCCACCGTAACACGGCCCGCGCCCCAAGCCCAACACAGCAGAACGGGGCCCGGCAGGCACCCCACCGTAAATACAAACAATAATAAGTCAACATCAGTCATAATTACTGAATGGGCCCTGGGCCACTTTTTTATAGGAAAAGTTGGGCCCCTAGTTACTAAAAAAGGTTACAAACCCCTGACCTAAATGACAAAAGCACAACAATCAGTAATCAATTGTGTTGGTCATTTTAAATATGATACAACATATTGTATGTTATGTTATGTTATGTTATGTTATGTTATGTTATGTTATGCTATGCTATGCTATGCTATGCTATGCTATGTTATGTTATGTTATGTTATGTTATGTTATGTTATGTTATACAGGGTAGATCATGTTAGAGCTGCTTAGAATCCAGTTGCAGTTTAGTATTTTGTTATCTGAACTCTTCAGCAAATTTTGTTCCCACTTTTCCGGTTGTCATTTTTTCTTCAGTGATGGGACAGTTCCAAGTGGAGCCTCTTGATTCTACTGTTCTAAAAGGCTCGGATGCTCGATTCAATGCCACTGTGCAGGGAAAGTGGGAGGTCATGACTTGGAATGTCAGAGGTTTTCTTGTCCTCACCGTTCCCAGAAGTGGTAACATATCTTCGTCCTCAGAACAGTTTTCTGCCTCTTTCTGCTCCACCGAGGACACCAGCTGCGTGACGTTCACCATCCATAACACCTCCCGTAGGGAGGCTGGGTTGGTCATCTGTACTGTGCAGGGAGACTATGGATCGAAGTCAGCACAGCTACATGTTCAAGGTACTGTAGATTGTCAAATATCTAATACCTCGGATTGAAATTCATTTTGCGCAGTGTGGTGTTTAGAGACAAATTAACTAGATATGTTAGTCCATAAGTACAATATATTTGGAGTATATTATGATTTTGTCTTTATCATCACAATATTTGGTTTAAAACAGCCAAAGTTTAGACATACAAACATTTACCACTGCACAATTATAGCCATGAGCATACATTTTCAGGGGCTCAAAAGTATTTTGATTATTGACACACAGTGTTAGTAATATGATTAAATGCTCAAAATGATAGAAAACAGATCGTTACTGTATGTTTCACATTTTAGAAGGACAATTAAACTAAAGACTTTTGGAAGGCAAAAAAGTTAAGATTTCTATACTAAATTTGGCTTATTGATAGTTAATATTGGTTCGTTTAAATCACAGACGGATTTTAACAATATAGTATGTTATTGTGGCACCCGTGCATTCATACAGTGAAACGTGTTAATTGAGTAACATGAGACAACTGAAGTAGCTCCTAACTTCCTGTGGCTTGTTACTGTTGAAATGGTCTCGTGTTATACAACTATCGAACATAAATCACAATCAATCACAATTATAAAGAGTGTACATGAATATTTTTATGAAGACATACAATAGTGAATGCTACATCCTTCTGGAAAAATAGGTAAAGACTAAAGGGCACACTGTACTTTGTAAGGTGCATGAGTCCAACATGATTTCAGTTATCTTCTGTTTTTGTCAATTAGAGAGTGGTACAGTCCAGATCCAGGAAGGTGATAAAAAGGTGGCCCAGGACGAGGAGGTGGAGTTCAACTGCGTGACTTCAGCTTGGTTCCCTAGCCCTGTAGTCAGCTGGAACCTGAATGGTGGCACTGTGGATAACAGCTTATACAACAGTACTCATGTGGCTCATGGAGACTCCTTCAACTCCTCCAGTGTCCTGACGTTTAAAGCTATCAAAAATTTGACCGTGGAGTGTTTGGCGATTGTACAGACACTAACAAAGCCTCTATCCAGCACGGTCCATTTAGTAGTTGGTAAGAAATTCTTTCACAATGTTTAAATGTTTTATTACACTAAAACCCAAGCCAGCTGGGATACGCTTCATTAACCTGTGACCCTTAAAAAAAAAAAAAAAGAAGTTATAAAAAAAAACAAAATAGATGGCTGGAAATGGCCATGTATTGCTATATTCAAAATGACATTTGGCTATTTTTTAGGGGACAGTAAATCCAAACTGTTATACAAGCACTACACTGACTACATCCCAGAAATTGATTGCACACAGCAAGGAGAAAAATGATTAACAAAAGGCGCACGTACAATTTGCAGAAGTAACAGTAACAAAAAGAGCTTGCACAAAAAGGGGCAAGTAAACAGAAACTCAAAGTCCCTATATAAAACCACTTACAAAATGCAAGGATGGTCGAGGAACAAGGCAAACGTGGTACAAGAGTGAGGAGTTGAAACTATGCTTGGGCTACTAAAGAGAGCAAGTGAATAGTCCAACACAGGTTTCTTCCTCAGCTGCCTCAGGTGAGTGTGTCGCCATGGCGCCACCCAGAGGTCAGGCTGCTACAAAACAAAACAATGCCTGAGAGTAGTAAGCCAATCCTCTAAGGCCAATACTATAGCCAGCAACTTTAGGTTTCCAACATCATAATTGGCTTTGGCTGAGCTAAGGCGGCAAGAAAAGAAGGCACAGCGGTGAAGCTGGGCAGCGCTGAGACAAAACGGCTCCCACTCCAGAGTCCGATGCATCCACTTTGACAACAAAAGGCATTTCAGTATTAGGGTAGCGTAACAGGGGCACAAGTAAACGACTGCTTAAGTTTTACAAAAGCTGCTTAAGCTTACAGGGTCCATTTAAAAGCTATCTTGTTAGATGTAAGAATTGTTAGTGAAACCGCCCTCTGGCTGTAATTACGGATAAACCGACGGACAAATTGGCAAAGCCCAAGAACCGTAGTAACTGTTTTCTGGTGGTTGGTGGGCCAGTCGACCATGGCCTGAATCTTGGTAGGGTCAGAGTTGGCCCTTTTCTGCAATAAACCCCAAAAATTGCAGAGTCTGTATGGAAGTCATGCAGTCGGCTTTAACATAAAGTCATTTTTCTAGGAGGCGCTGTAAAACCATATGGACATGGTGGCGGTGTTTGTTCAGATCTTTTGAGAAATTCATCTAAGATATCATCTAAACAGACGGAACAGAAATGATTCAACATATCTTGCAAAACGTCATTAATTAACCTCTGAGACACGGCGGGGCAATTGGTAAGTCCAAAAGGCATAACAAGATACAGTAATTTCTGGACTACTAGGCGCACCTTACTATAAACCGTGCTAGCTAAATTTGGGAAATATTCGAGTTTGTTACACATGTTAGCTGCACCCGACTGTAAGCCAAGGTGTTTTAATGTTACCGTACCGGGTTCCCTCTACTTTCTTTTCCATAATGAGGGCGCAAATGTTCTTGCTTTCATTCTGTCTCTCCTACTGTACTTGAGCTCACTTGGTTTGTTTTGCTCTGCCTGACGCTCTTGCACTTCCTTTATAGTACGCTCCCTGGTGGATAAGCCACACCTTTGTATTCACCGCAGGGTCGAATGCAAGTGAAAAAAGTAGTGGTTTGTAGTTCAGAAATGACTGTACTGAAAGTGGCTGAGAGGAGTCTTAAACGAGGTTTTCAACTCATCCACCTCCTTGATTCTCACCAGGTGATAGGCACTATGTAAATCCAACTTCTAGCAGAATCTAGCAGTGGTAGTGGGTATATATCTTTAATGGATATATCGTCTAGACCCCGGCAATCCACACATGGTCTTGTCTTTTATATCATCAATAAAAAATAATCTGGCACCTACGGGTGAGGAGGAAGGACGGATCAGGTCGGCAGCTAGCAAATTTGAAATTTATTCATGGAGGGCTTGCTGTTTGGTATAATTTGGAGTTACTTAGGGGTGTATTCGGGACAAGGTTTATTGCACAATCATAAGGAAGAGGCAACGACTGGGCTCGAGCCTTACTAAATGCTTTCTTTACATCATGATACTCAGGACTTTTTCAGTCAAGTGTTGGAAGTTGAAGGCATTATTTGATTACTTTATTAAGTGTAATCTTTTGCGTGTTCAAATAAATTGCAGAATTGAGATCGTATGAAAAAGTTCCTTGCAAGGAGTTTATTTAAGAGCTCTTAAGACACAGGAGAATAGCTTACATTCGAAAGGTGATGTTAAGCTTCCAGTGTGTCGAATATGAAAACACACAGTTGCTTTATACTTGTAAAAAGAATACTCCCGCCCTTAGACTTGACAAAGAATTAGTGTTCTTAATAAGCAGACATGATGATATTGATACGATTATCTCAGCTCCCCACCAGCCTCGGAGAAATGATGTAGACAGGCTTTGACCTTGGACCTTCAGTTTTTACGACCAAATGACTAATGACATGAGAACTTGACAACTTTTAAAACATACACATTCTTATCAAGAGCTGGAAGGGAGTGAGAGATTCCAATATATTTCACAAAAACATTATCACAGTGTTATTCATTTAACTACACATAGTTATATGGCATCTAAATACTTATGAGTAAATTCAAAAACAGTAAAAAATATAAATTGAAAATGTTAACTGTCAACAGTCCCTCAATTGAACTAGTAAAAGTTCATAACAAGACATTTAACCCTTAACAGTCTAGAGAAAAATTCCAGCGGGCTCTACATCGGATGTCGCAACAGCGGTCATAGCTTTAGAAGTTACTGATTCTACCATCATATAAGACGACTTGTTTTGAACATCTTGTTTTTCAATGGCTGTGGTAATAAGTCTTTGGCACAAAGATCTGATACACGGTACACAGCAGCACCCACAAGTAGTTAAAAAAAAAGAAGCTGCAAATACAGACACAGAAATTAGAATTGATGAAACCAAGGTTTTATATCTACCAAAAGCATCCATCCAGGTATCCCAAATTGACGTATTGATACCGGAATGCTCTTTCATTTTTTTATTAAGTGTTCGGAGTCCCTCAATTGCAATGGTTAAACTTCCATCTGGTGCAGTATTATTAGGAATAAAAGTACAACATTGTTCTGCGAACATTGAACAAACACCACCCCTTTCTGCAAGCAACATATCAAGTGCGATACGATTCTGAAATGCCATTAAAGATGTGGCAGACAACTGGCCGTGTACAGCCTCAAAACCAGATTGAGTCCAATTTCCTAGCCTTTGAACATTGTAATGTACATAATTAATTCCATCTACATTTTTATTAGTTGTGCACCACCAGCAAATTAGCGATTCAAAACCTGAGGCTACCTGATCAGCTATTTTATACTCATCAGGGACCCCATGTGGTACCCCAATCGCATCTATGTATGTGGGAACATTTTGATCCTGCCAAGTGGATCTTTTGACCCTCTGAAAAGAATGAGAAAATTCTGGTTGCCAAGTATTAACAATTTGCAGAAGGTTATCAACCGATGTAGGGAAAATAGCTCCTGGCAGAAGGAGGGTGATGGGAGCACAATATCCCTTCATATTCAGAGGTAACTTATCAAATATCCGGCTGTCTCAGCACCACCACCATATGTCCGTCCTGGATTGAGGCTGGAATTTACGACCCACATCTGTTGCTGAAATGCAGTGAGTGGTGTGATTTAGTTTTCCCAATTGTTCCCCAGTACCTGACATTTTAATACATGAAAAATCACCATCCGCAACTTTATTTGAAAATATTGGTTTAGTTGTTTGCCAATCAACAAGTGGATACACTTTATCCCATTGAGAGCATTTAACATTGGGGACAGTTTTATTCATAAGTTCCATTACACATTTATCCTCTATTTTAGCAGGAATTACCCTCAATAAAGGTCTTGGGCCCACACATACGACGCAATCTTCCCCCGAAGCACGTGCTGCCTCATTTGCTAACAGTAGCCAATTATAACTGCCACCAGACAGACCTGTTGTAGCCCGAAACCATTCAACTACACCATCAATTTGGAAACTAAAAGCTTCCACCCCAGACTCCATTGTGTATTTAGTCATTTTTGGTTGTTCTGATTTACTCATAGTTTTATCAATGCAAATTAAAATTGGAAAATAGGGATCAGTTCCGGAGAACCATGCCCATAACATTAGCCCAAAACAAGAGGTATTATTTATGGTTACATTAAGTGGTCGCATATTACCTTCAGGAAGAACAAAAGTTAATTCAAATTGACCTCCCATTCTACGCAATGCTACTCTTTTGCTAAAGAAAACTGCCTCCACGCTTGAACCTGACGGCCAGTATCGTCCACTTTGGGTGGTAATCAGGTAACTCCAGTCTAGTCGTAAAACACTTCCTGTCAAATACCACCAGTACTTGAGCCAAAGGCCCCCCTTCGTCGGCCCTCCACCACTAAATCCCCTCAAAGATTAAATGGGAAGTTTAACAGACGTGTTTGTGTTAGGAGCAACTGTCAGAACAATTGAGTTATTATAAGCCCAGGACATTATACATGGAATTCGAGGAGAAACAACATTTCTTTTATCACGGTGTGTTGTATTCAAACTCGCGTCAAGGAGCTTCATGAAAAACCAGATTGGCACAACAATTAATATGAGGAAAATCGTCGCAATGGAGAAATTAGTAGCAGATTGCCTCTTCGAAGCCATCTTGAGAAGAAGTTTGTTTGTCGAAGGAGAAGGACGTTTGTCAGTCGTTGGTTGATTTTTTTTTTTAGAAGAAGAAGAGGCGTTGTCAGCCTCTTTCCGAACCCTGGCTCACTGCCAGAGATCCAAGGATTGGTCACCGGGATTATCTTCCCAGAGTGTGACTCAATCATTGTGAATTGATGAAAAGGGCACGTGACTCAATCTCCATTGAGTGATTTCCTCCTCGGGCAGCAGATTGACACTGGATCAGCTTTTCCAGGCGAATCAATTGTGAAATAATGCCCAGGGAAAAGGCACTTGAATGAATCTCCTTTGAGCGACCTCCTCCGCGGGCAGCTCGTCAGGTAGACGCTCTTTCACCTTGAACGGTCCCAACCACGTAGGAGCACACCATTTTCGTTTAGTAACACATATTCACAATCATTTATTTTTGAAGGAACATCTGTTTGGTTATTTCTTAGCTTGGAGAATGTAGATACTATCTCCTTAATTACTGGAGGCCTCGGAACGTGTGACTCTCCCAGCGGAGCATTAGGAGCTGGAAAAGGCCTGTTTTTATGACCCTCAAAAGGAGTCCAGCCTTTAGCCGAATTTAATGACATGCGCACATTCATCAATGCGACAGGAAGAGCTTGCAGCCAGTTCAATTTTGATGAGGCCAGTGCTTTAGCCAACTTTTCTTTAATATTTCTATTCATTCGTTCAACTTGTCCCTGTGATTGAGGATGATAAACAGAGCCAAATGTATGTTTTAGCCCCAATGCTTTTTCTACTTCCTGTAGATGTTTATTTTTAAAGTGACATCCATTGTCCGATCGAATTTTCTTGGGGAACCCATGTGACGGTATGTAATGATTAATTAAATGTTTTACCACAACCTCTGCTGTTTCAGACTTACAGTGATATGCTTCCGGCCACCCGGAAAAGGAATCCACAATTACCAGTAAATACCGGTAACCTTCTATTGGCTTTAACATATCAGTAAAATCCATTGAGATTACTTGTCCCGGAGCTGTCACTTCTGGATCGTGAGTGCCAGGAGGAGGTTTAGTTGTAGGCATACAGTTGGATTTATTACAAACTTTTCACGATCTGTTTCATGTAGGGATGTGACCAATTTTGTAGTCTCCTCAAAGTTTCATCTATACCAACATGGCATATTCCGTGGGCTTCAGAAATTAGGATTTTTAATTGGGTCTGTGGTGGGATATATTTACCTTCTCTCAGCCAGATACCTGCATCATCTTGTTTCGCTCCTTTTGCAAGCCAAACACTCTTCTCTTCTGGGCTTGCTTTCAGCTGCCACAGCTTAATTGTTTCCGGAGTTATTTCTTGTCTGTCTCCTAATTCACCTTCACTCACCATAAATTGAAGTTCTGGGCTGTATCCGGCCACGTATTTTGCAGCCCTGTCTGCGGAATCATTCCCTACTGAGACAAAATCAGCATTTTTTGAATGCCTTTTGCATTTGATCACAGCTAGGGGTTTTGGCAGCAATAATGCATCCATCAAATTAAAAATGTCTTGTTGGTGTTTAATAGGGGACCCGGACGCAGTCATAAAGTCATTTCTTAGCCATTCTTTGATGGCAGTATGCAAAACAACATGTGCATAAGCTGAGTCAGTATAAATGTTCACAGTCTTATCTTTTGCTAGTTTTAATGCCGAAGTCACAGCGATGATTTCTGCACGTTGAGCCGACTGTTGTCCTGTGAGTCTTTTTGCCACCTTCAGTTCAAAAGTTGAACCTGTCATCTGCGTTACTGCAATACCTGATTGAAGTCCTTTATCGCCCTTAAAGCAACAGCCGTCCGTAAATAACGTCAAGTCTGGGTTGTCTAGTGGGATGTCGTAAAAGTCATCCCTCAGTGAGTTGTCTTCAAGAGTTCGCTGAGCGCAGCAGTGCAGTTGAACTTCGAGAAGACCATCAGCCATATTTCTTCCTTCGTGTATAAACAGAATGTGAGGCTGTGTCAAAACGGAATCAATCTTTCTCTGCCTCCCTCCCGTCATCGTGAAAGCTTGGCTAGTCACATATTGTACCGTACTATGTGATGTACGTACCGTTAACGGATGATGTAACACAATATGAGACGTTTTCTGAATCAAGCGTGCTAATGCGGAAGAAAATGCCGCACACACATGATGACGCTCCTCATATTTTTCAAGAGGTGTTGATGCGTACAGACAGACCTGTCTGTTGCCATCCACTGTTTTCTGGAAAAGTACAGCTGACACACTTGAAGACTTTTCAGAGACGTCCCAAAAAAACATCCTAGTGTAATCAGGAACGACAAGAGCCGCGGCTGATGACAAAAATTGTTTTAGCAGGACAAAAGAAGTCTCAGCATCCTGGGTCCAATCAAGAACATGTGACAGGTTTCTCATTCCTTTTTCTAAACACCAACTGTCTCAGAGAATGAGTCAGTTCCGCAAAATCCGGAACATGATGTCGAGAGTAATTGCACAATCCCAAAAAAGACAACATTTGTTTCACATTTGTCGGTTTGGGATGGTGCAAGATGTCATCTTTGTGTGATGGAGAAATACCTGTTCCATGTTTTGATATGAAACGTCCCAAAAATGCGACTTGCGGTCGGGCAATTTGGAGTTTGTCCTTGGAGCATTTCAAGCAGACTTTAGCCAGGTGGCTCAAAAGGAGCTGTGTAGCTTGAAGGCAGGACTCCTCGGACGGCGCAGCCAGGAGCAGATCGTCTACATACTGCACCAAGAGAACATCATTAGGGAGTTGTAAATGTGACAGCAGCTGTCTTAGGGAAGCATTAAAAACTCCAGGAGACAAATCCCTGAGGCAGACGGGTATATGAATAACACTCGTTATTCCACGTAAATGCAAAATACTTTTGCATAGACGCGTCAAGAGGGATGCAAAAAAATGCATTCGCCAGATCAATGCAGGTAAAATGAGTGTGCAAAGGACTGATTTGTGACAGCGCAGAATGAGGATTTGGCGCCGGTAAGGCAGGTGTCAAAACTTTAGAATTAATAGCCCTTAAATCATGCACCATGCGAAATTTACCAGTATTCTTTTTTTCTACTGGGAGAATAGGAGTATTGTAGTTAGACCTATCAATTTTGCAAAGAACTCCCGCTTTTAGCAATCCATCAATTGTTTCTGAGATGCCAGCTTTTCCGTCAGGCTTCATTTGGTACTGCGGCACCAAACGGAGTCGGGTGTCACTTCAAAAAATACCGGAGCAACGTCACATAAGCCCACATCAGTTGAGTCCGTGGACCAGAGTGCATCAGGCAAGGTTTTTAACATGTCACCAGCAAAGTCGCTGTCAGACGTCTCTCTTCTGTGATGCCGATCCAACAGCTGAAGCTCTAACACAGACATTGAAGCAAACATGTCAGATTTAATCCAATAGGCATCAAGTGATTTTGAATACAGCAAATCCGAGTGTATTGAGCATTGCCAATCAGTTGCTTTTGTGCATGCGAGGACAAATGGACCCAAATCTTTCACTGTGTGCTGGGATGACACCCTCAGTGATATATGAGGATGGCATGCCAGCACAGATTTGTCAGGTGGTTCTGTCATCACATACCATTGAGCTTGTTCCTCAGTCAGATTCACAGAAAATGCAACACCGGGCCTACCTGCGAACAGATCACCTACCCGCAATTCCCATTTGTCGCCAACAACTTTCTGGAAGGCTTCACTGTACATGTCATCTCCCGTCCTGCCATAATATAGAGTACAATGCATACAATCGGAAACCACATCATATGACCGGAGGTTACTAACCCAACCGGTCCACTTTGACCAAAAATTCTCAGCATCCCTCCAGCCGGAGGAATCAGTGTCAATCTTTGCCCAGTAGATCTCAGCTGAGACGCAGGACATTGCGTGTTGACGTGTTGGCAACTGGGAGGAGACTTTAGAGGTAGTAGCTTCGCCGCAGTAGAAGGTATTTCCATCTGGGAATTTTAGCGAGAGTCCTTTCGATCACACACTGTATCAATGGCGCAGTTTTTATGAGCAGATCCCGTCTCATTAGATTCACAGAACAATTGGGTGCATAGACGAACTCATGTAGGAAAGTTTGTGTGTAACATTGCGTTTGTATAGGGCTTGTCAAGTTCAGGACAGTTTTTTCTCCCTTGAATCCAACCAGCGAAATGCCATTTGCTGTGAGCTTGCATTCTGGCGGCAATGTCATTATGGTAGAATGTCGTGCTCCTGTGTCCACCATAAATGATAACGTCGTGCCTCCTACCGTGATATCAATCATTGGTTCTCCGAGGGCAGATTCAGGGCTGAGTCATTGCGGATATTGTCCACCAGGTGGCGGCAGGAACTCCTGGTTAGGAACAGAGGGATAGTGTTGTTGTGGCGATGACAAGCCACGTGTAGCAACTCGCCCCCTCGGGTGTAAGAAGCCACGGCTTCTCCGCCTTCCACTCTGCACACGCCGACCTCTGCCCCTGATGACACCTGATTCCTCCTGGCAAGTGTCTGCCCAGTGGCCAGGCTGACCACAGTTGAAACAATAATTCCGATCATATGATGCTCCATTCTGAAACATAATCAAATCTGATCCAACAGTATTAGGTGATGACATGTTCACAGAAGCCGAACTCACAAAGTCATCCTCTTCTTTCTTCAAAGTTTGTAATTGTAGCATTGCCAATTGTAATTCAGTATTCTTACGTTTTTCATTTTTTGATTCGATATCTTTTGCATACCTTCTCAAATGATGTTTAAGATGACTCAACCACTTTACATGCTTGGCGCCTGGCAAGTCCGGATTGGCCTCCATAGCTTGCACAATTGGTTTTGGAGCTCCTTTTAAAATTGTAGACCGAAAAATTTGTGAATACAATACAGTATCGGTCGGCAAGTGTCCAGTCTTTAATGAGAATTCGACAAGTGCCCGATCAATGAATGTAGCAGCGTCCTCATCAATTTTTTGAGTGAACAACGAATCGGAAATGACAATTTCTGGAATAGGGAACAATTCACCTAATACTTCAAAAAGTGACAAATAATTATCAGCGCTTCACCATCCAGTAGAGAAGGCATCCCAGAATTAGACATTAACACTTCAAGTTGAGAGAGCGGACACGCCTGCGTTAACAATGCACGCACATCCCCCGCTGTCAAGATCTGACCTATCACCTCCCTCTGCAGAGACCTCAGCCAATCCTGCCCCCCGCCTGCAATGGGGGCAGCCTTTGTAGCAATACGCTCAGATCGGAAGGCAAATAAGGCTTATACAGAGTGGCAGAATTTCCAGTGGCCGGATCAACTTTAGGCAACATGGGTGCTTGCAAACTTGTCTTAGAGCGAGTCGCTATTTGATTAGAAGCACTGTCTAAAAGTCTGTCTGACACGCTGAAGTCACGTGACCCAGAAACATCTTCCACCGCACGTTAGCTCTGCCAATTTCCTATGTATCTCTTCAATTTGATAGCTATTAGCAACAACAGATGCTTCTCCGGTCATTTCACGGTCCCGTTGTCTGAACAATTCATCACGTTCGGCCCTCAAAACACGATTTTGTTCAATCAATTCACCTTCAGCGGCCTTTTCAACACGATCCAGAATAGCACGCCATCTAGAACGAGTTGACTGTGGAATCTCCGCATGCCGAGTCAATTCCAATCCGAAAGCTCTCGCCTGGTTCAATCTTTCCTGCGGTTCATCTCTAATGGCTAACAGTTTATCCAAATGCAACTCCAGCCGTTTCACAGAAGCATGTACGCCATCAGCTAACGCATTAGCAGCCTTCACAACAGAGTCAGCAGTTAGCGTCTCATCACAGTTTCCCGAATCCCATTTTACATCGAGATTTCCACCATTTACTGTTAAAACAAGTGCCTGCAAATCCTGCAGCATCTGAATAGCCGTACTATACGGTGATTCAGTAAACGGGGTCTTAGGGCCAAATCCCTCACCCGCGCTCGTTTCAGCATAAGCAGGCGGAGCCGGTAGCTTAGCATCAGCCACGCGGCCATCACCCTCGTGTTCGTTAACCAAGTCGTGGCTAGTGGACTCGCTTAACACAGCTTTACGAGCAACCTTCACAGAGCTGCCCAAAGCAAGCATTCTAGCGTTAACCAACATTCGATCCCCCACCTTACATTGTCGTCTAACTTTTCTTCGAAGAAAATATAGATGTATTTTTTACGGAGCTATCCAGCCAGCGCCTGCCGCTTTTTTACACAAGAAAGTTCCACGGACTTCATCAATGCAATCAAACACGTCGTAGATAGTAACGGTGGAAACCAACCACTATCACAATTAGAGCGCATCCATTCATTTAAAAGAGTCTTCAACTTACGTCTTCGCCGTGCCGGGAGCGCTTCGACCATCACAATGGATGCAGCCTCGACTTGTGCGCCTAGCGACAATTTCTGACTATGGACCGGAAGTGTATGCAAATCAAACCAACCGGAATCACGGTCAAATATGTCGTCCATGATATGTAGTAATTAGTCGTTTTAATATTTATAAAGTCAGTGACGTCTCACTTATGGTACTACAATACAACAGGTCAAAACTATTCTCATTAGTCCCCCCAAAAAATTATTATTATTTATTTAGTTTTTTTTCTCAAAAAATACTAAAAAATAAAAATGAAACAGAAATGAAATATCGCTTTTGCGACAAATAAATAAATAAATAAATAAAAATAAAATAAATAAATAAATAAAATCCTACTTGACGTCACTTCCGTATACAACGGGCATCATTTCTTATGCATAGTTCAATGTCGTAGTAATTTTCAAAATCGAGGACTTTTGCGTCCCTTCGTAACAAAAACGACTTCAAACCCACTAATACTTGTTCACACAGATCTATAATACAATTTGGTAAAGACGTAATTGCAGCTGTAGTAATCCCAAACAAACAGAATTTCTCTACGTGGATAATTGTCCACTCACCTTATTAATATTTGGCGCCTTTAGAAATTCAATGCGTCCAGGATCGTCACAGCTTTTGCAAAAAATGTCCAAATTTGTTTCCGTCGGAGGTCACCATTTTGAAGGCATTATTTGATTACTTTATTAACTCTTTGACTGCCAGACGTTTTCAGAAACGGGTTGTCGCCAGTGCCAGCCGATTTAAGCATTTTGACTGATATTTCAAGGTCCACAGAAAATGTTGTGTTTGGACTATGGAAACACACATACTACCAAATGAAAGATTGGACTCACATCTTTCATCAGAAAAAAAAGTTTGTTTCTACCTTATTCCGTTCTTCAGTAATCAACAATAGAAAATGGTTACTTTCACCGAAATTCTCTGTTTTGAAACAAAAAACGGAGAAAAACAATTTTTTGTGAAACAATGTTATTTCATGCACTCTAGTGAATTGTACACTTCTTTTTGTCCATGAATGATGCCACAAACACCTAAATAGTGCTTTACTTCTGTAAAACGCTTTCACCAACAATGAAAAAGTGTTTTTAGATTGCAAAATACGTTTATTTCCATTCAACAGTGTAACAATTTGACAAAACAATTTCGCAAACTATTTACAAATGTGTGCAACTGTGGTACTATTTACAATTATGTGGATGTTTCAAATACAGTTTTTCTTTTCGAAACGCTCTCCTGCGTGCAAGGAGACGCCAGGACTTGCACAACAGTTTACTTTCACTTTCGCATTTGTCCGTTTCGCGTGCAAACGTTACACTTTCTTGACGGCCTTTTTTTCCGGGGAATAAATAGCAAGTAGCAGACTGTACACTTTCCTCCGATGAATATGCATTGGACTCGGTGCACTCTCCGTCGTCCGATTGAACGTCCGCCTGTGCGTGCTCGATTGTGCTCCGCGTTTATGACGCCGTCATAGCCGCCGCGTCAGCGGTTCCAATTTCTCCGTCAAGCTCGGATTCACCTTCATCATCATCGATGATGATCATCGTCGTCATCAATGTGCACTTTTAGCGTTGGTCGATGCCTTTAGTCTTGTAAGTGTAGAGCTGCTTGCAAACGGGGCGCCATTCTCCGTGTGCTCCTCCTCAGCTACCTAGCTCTCCCCCCCACGTCTCCTACTGCCGCGTCAATGCTTTCCAACCACGGAGTCATCATCATCATCGATGATGATCATCGTCGTCATCAATGTGCTCTTTATTGTTGGTCGATGCTTTTCGAATTTGAAAAAAACGGCTCGGGCGTGAGCTGCCACAGCCGGTCGCCATTTTTCCTTTGTCTAACGTTCTCGTCTCCTGCTCGATGCTCTAGCTCCGCCTCTACTGACGCCCACCCGATCTTGTCAAAAGAGAGTCATTGCTGCCTTTTAGGGGCCAAAAATAGTCATTAGGCCCACGAGACCTACTTGAAACTTTCAGGACAGCTCCGCAAGCCTTGCCAGCACCCGTTTCAAAAAAAAAAATTAAAAAATGGGAGGACGTCTTTGCCGCTCCTCCGTAGGTTTTTGCAGAACGTCATTTAACGTCTTTGGCAGTAAAAGAGTTAAGTGTAATCTTTCGCGTGTTCAAATAAATTGCAGAATTGAGATCGTATGAAAAAGTTCCTTGCAAGGAGTTTATTTAAGAGCTCTTAAGACACAGGAGAATAGCTTACATTCGAAAGGTGATGTTAAGCTTCCAGTGTGTCGAACATGAAAACACACAGTTGCTTTATACTTGTAAAAAGAATACTCCCGCCCTTAGACTTGACAAAGAATTAGTGTTCTTAATAAGCAGACATGATGATACTGATACGATTATCTCAGCTCCCCACCAGCCTCGGAGAAATGATGTAGACAGGCTTTGACCTTGGACCTTCAGTTTTTACGACCAAATGACTAATGACATGAGAACTTGACAACTTTTAAAACATACACATTCTTATCAAGAGCTGGAAGGGAGTGAGAGATTCCAATATATTTCACAAAAACATTATCACAGTGTTATTCATTTAACTACACATAGTTATTATGGCATCTATATACTTATAAGTAAATTTAAAAACAGTAAAAATATAAATTGAAAATGTTAAATGTCAACACAGTTCAGACAATGTAAGTGACAAAAAAAAACAAAAAACGCTACAGTTCTCAATGGCGGGAGTGTCCCAATTTATATCGAGGTTGTGCAGTTTGAGCCACAGTAGACCCAAAATGACAGGTGGAATAACTAAAAAAAATGTTGCTTTTAACTGTGGTTAACTGAGAGCATAACTTGAAGAGGTGCCGTAATCCAAGTCACTTCCCAAGTTCCCCTTGATATGGTTTTGAGGCGAGTGAGAGATGTTGACCCAAGAACTGCGAGGAGATTCAGTGACAGAGGTCATGAAAAACGTAGGGTGATTTATTGACAAGACAAGTGGGCAGGAAAACCAAGACTTTGACTTGACTGGACATGACGTGACTGGTCCAAGCGTGGTGTGAAAGGACCGGACTTGCCTTAACAGGGAATTACTTTGCTTGACTTGACTGGCTGTGGAGTGGTTGAGGCTTGGCCTGCTGTGGAGTGGCTATTACTTGGCGACCTGGGGCTGTGGCTATGACTTAGGTGGCAGTGTCTTGGTTGTAGCTTGGGTGTAGCTTGGCTTTGGCAGTGGCTTTGGCTTGAAGATGTGACTATGCTAAGAAGATGTGGCAAAACTTGCTAGATGAGGCAAAACTTAATAAACGTGGCAAAACTTAATAGACAAGACAGACAACATGACCCACGTAACACCAACAAAGCACCCACACTAACTGAACAAGCCCCACAAACTAAATACACCTCTGCTAATTGCTTGACAAGACACAGCTGGGGAAGACACATGTCAGGATCCGCGCTGCTGGAATGCAAACTGCAGCAGGCAACTGCGGCAGGGACCGCGCCACCCCGGCACGAAGAGCAGAAAGTGGCCACACCAGTGCTCATGCCGCTAGAGCAGGATACGAAGATGGCCGCAGGTCGTGCGTCACCGGAGGATAATGAGAAAGCGGCAGCAGGTCGTGCGCCGCCGGACCAGGATCAGGAGATGGCAGCAAGTTGTGCGCCGCCAGACCAGGAGCAAGAGACAGCAGCAAGTCATGCGCCGCCAGGACCAGGGGTAAAAGAGGTAATGAGTAAATGTAGGGTGATTTATTGACAAGACAAATGGGCAGGAAAACCAAGACTTTGACTAGACTGGACGTGACTGAACTTGACATGACTGGACGGGACTGCACTAAGCATGGCTTGACAGGACCGAACTTGCCTTAACGAGGAGCGACTTGGTTTGACTTGACTGGCTGAGGAGTGGCTGAGGTTTGTCTGGCTGTGGAGTGACTATGACTTGGCTGGCTTGGCTGTGGCTTAGCTGTATCTTGGCTGAAGCCTGGCTGTAGCTTGGCTGTAGCTTGGCTGTAGCTTGGCTGTAGCTTGACTTGAAGATGTGGCTACGCTAACAAGACTTGGCAAAACTTGACAAGACACAGCTGGGGAAGACACAAGTGGCTGAGGGCACTGATTGGTTGACCACACGGGGAGGGGAAAACACACACAGGTGATGTGGTTGGACATGACGAGACGAGGGGAGGGACTAAGAACACATAAAAACATTAACCACAGACAAAAGACAAAAATCACACCCAAAAACAAACAAAATCCCAACCCCACAGAACCAAAACATGACACCCACAGGAGGTCCACGATCCAGTACCCGATGAGGTTTACGAAGGGTGAAAGTAGGACATTTAAGAAACCCCACGAGTTCTGGATTGACAAAACAATCATCTGCCCCAGTGTCTATTAATGCCATTAATTTTGCCATGTGCCCGAAACCCGAAATTTCAGCGGGCAGTTCAGGTCTCTGGCATTTGAAATGGCAATCAGGTCGACCAGTTCGGAACTGTCTTCAGAGTACTCACACTATGGACTGCTGCTAGAACTGGCCGCTGAGCTCTCCACCTGACGTTGTCCCCTCAGAGCCGTAGATGGACCGGATCAATGCGATGGTCTGCTACTGCAAAACAAAACAATGCCTGAGAGCAAAGCCTGCCAACCCAGAACAATATTCTTTTTCTAGAGGATTGTGTTTAAAGTATAAACATTTGATTATGGAAATTGCTGACATTGCACTTTTGTGAAATAGTTATTTATTTTGATTGGTGTAAGCTAAAACAACATATTTTCTTCTCTTTACAAAATATTAACTTTATAGCTGTAAGTCTTTTTAGTGCTAATTCTGGCATTTCCTTTTGACAGTGCCGAAGCCTCCAGACTGGACTGTCCTGATAGCTGTGCTTTGCTCCTTTGGAGGTTTTGCTCTGCTATTTTTACTCATCTTTGGGATGTTCTTTTGCTACAAATGCAGGAAAGAAAAAGGTATTTAAAGCTTTTCAAAATGCTTATGGCCTCAGTGGATGTCTGAAAAACTGATTTGCTTAGTTGCAGATCATACTGTAACTGTATATTTTGAAACAAAATAGGCAATGGTAAAACATGCACTTTATCACAATGCAAAATTAACTGTTACAAATAAAATTGTCTATTTCTTATTTCAGAGCTCAACTTCCAAGATGAAATGACGTAAGGACCCTCTCTACTTACTGTACAGTAAATAAATTACATATACAGTGCTGCTCAAAAGTTTGTCAACTCTGCAGGCATGGTCAGACTTTATGTATAAAATATTAAAATAATAACCTTATTAAATGTTCAGTCATACCCAAATCTACAATGCTGACATTGAAAATAATGGACTTGAACAAAAAGAATGATAATATTGTAATTTATTCTTGAATAAAAGTTGTTGATTTAAGAAAAACTCAGATTTCATGGGTGCAAAAGTATGTGAACATCTTACTTAATCAGACGTTGCACCTCATTTTGCAATGAGAACTTCATCCAAACACTTTCTTTAGTGATTTATCAGTTTTTCACATCTAGTTTCGGGGAATTTTTGCCACTCTTTCTTGCAAAATGCAGCCAGTTGAGAGAGGTTAGATGGGCGTCTAGCATAAACAGTCCGCTTCAGGTCCCGCCACAGTTGTTTGAAAGAATCTAAATCAGGATTTTGACTGGGCACATCCAGAACATGAGTCTTGTTGTTCTTCAGGTGGTTGTATTGCTGGAATGCTTTGGATTGTTGTCATGTTGCATGATCCATCATCTACCAGGCTGTAACTTCACAAAGGACGGCTTCAGGTTATTTTCCAGGATTTCACAATATTCCTCTGAATTCATGATTCCCGGGATTATGTGGAGTTGTCCAGGTCCTGAAGATGAAAAGCCAGAACAGAATTTAACATTCTCACCCCATCTAGGGTGAAGGTTCTTTTGCTGGAATGCAGTGTTGTATTTTCACCAAACATGACTGTTTTAGTTGTGACCAAACATTTTGGACTAATCTGTCCACAGAAGGGACTTCCAAAATGCTACAGTGTTGTCCAGGTACACACTGGCAAAGTTGAGGGTACACACTGGCAAAGTTGAGATGGGCAGCTTTGATCTTTTTTTGCGAGCAGAGACTTCTACCTACCAAGCCTTCCATGTCCAAGCCTTGTCGGTTGACTTTTCTTCTGATTGTTTGGTTGTTGTTTTTTCCTGGAGAGCTCAGTATGGTTCATTCGGTAATTTTACCGATTTGACAAGTCATCATCATTGCTCTCTTTTTTAAAATTATTATTATTCTTTTTATTATTATTATTTTTTTTATTTTGCATGTGGGTGAGTATGTGAATGTACATGTGTGTGTGTGCGTGCGTGTGAGTGTGTATTCATTAGTTCACCTAAAAATGAAAATCTCCACCAAAGAGGGGAGCCGTCGACCCCTGCCAGGACAGAGCAAGCGCAACACCTCTGGGCCCCCCAGGCCACGGCAGCGCCAAGGGACAACCCCCGGACCCCGCAGGGGCCACCGGCCGGAGAGCAAACCCAGGAGCAGGAGCGCCCACCACCCCAACACGGCCCGCGCCCCCAACCCAATGCAGCAGGATGGGGCACTGCAGGCCGCCAGGCACCCCCACCGGTTCACAGCCCCCGCGACCCCCCTCACCCCCACCCCCACCCCAACCCAGCCCCAGCCGCCCCCAGGCCCCCAAACCCCCAGACATCCCCCACCTCCAGCGAGAGGAGAGGTGCACCCGCCACCTCCCGCCGCGTGGAGGGACGGAACAACGAGGGCAGAAGGGGAGATGGGGGAACCGGGGGACGGGCGGCACCCCCGAACCCCAGGCCCAGCGGGGAAAGGCCCCGGGCGTCACTCCAGCGTTCTTAGTGAAAGCTGACCCTGTTACTGAGTTCGCCAGCTCGCCAACTGGCGAACTCTACCCCTACACCTTGAATGTGACCCCACCCAGTGCATATACAAGTGTGTGTGTGTGGTGCATTAAAATTGGGAGCAGGTGAACCAGAGCAGAGGGAAATGATATCCCCCTGCTCTGATCCACCTGCCTCCCAGGCATGTCAGTGGTGCATTAAAAAAAAAAAAATAGGGGGAGAGGGGGGCATCCAGGACACGGACCGGGGATCGCAGCACTGCTCTATACTGCGGTCTGCCCCAACCGGCACTACACCAAACAACCAACCCGCCCAGCCCCCGGAGCCCCGAGACCCGGGCCACAGATGGAGCCCCTGGCCCAGGGGAGAGGGAGGAAGGCGGACAGGGGAGGGGGAAGGGACGGGGGAGGGAGACTACTAGAAGGGCAAGGGGCAGCTGCAGGGCCGCAGAGAGAGGCAGAGAGGAGGAGGAAGGGTGACGAGGTAGAAGGGACAGGGAGGCGGAGGACGGGCGGGGAGAGGCGAGGAGGGAGAGGCAGCAAGGGGGAGGAAGGGGGAGGGGAGAGGGAACCACAGGCCCCAAACCGCGTCGCCGGGCCCGGAGCGACGGACCGCGCCAGGGCGGCGCTGACCCGGACACCAGGGAGAGCCCCGCAACGCAGCAACCCCCAAGAGACCCAAGGAACGGCCAAGACGCAGCCGCCACCCAGCAGCCATCAGAGGGGCAGAGCCGCCCACTCCCAGCCAGGGGGGGACAGCACCTATAGAATTAACCCACTGGCATGCAGTGAATCCGAATATTAACCCTTAGTGCCCATTGGTGGTGAATCTTGAGGTGTTGGTGATTAAGGTGTTGTTTGATGTAGTTTGCTCGATCCTGTTGGCAGCAACTGGGTTCTTGACTGTAAAAAACACAACCATTAGTTACAAATTGCCAAATACAGAAACATCAATGTAAATTATCGCAATGTGGTGGCTCTTGCTAACAGGCAGAATTAAGTAACCAGATTTAGGTTAAAATATTCTATATACGTAGACCATGTTTCAATCAATTTTGATATTTGGTTTTTATTTGAGGCAGATATTTTTTCCAATAAAATGTGATTAATGAGGAGGTTAGACCATTGGTCGATATTCAGAGTTTGTTTATTTTTCCAGTTAACAAGAATTGTTTTTTTTGCGATAGTAAGGGCTACAAGTGTAGATTGAAATTGTTTATGTGGTAAGTCAGTTGTTGTTAGGTCACCTAGCAAACACAAGTTTGGAGATAAAGGTATCCTACAGTCCAAGATAGCGGAAAGTTTTTCTAAGACTTTAGTCCAGAAATACATGACATGAGTGCATAACCATAAAGCATGAAAATAAGTGTCTGTAGTGTTTTGTAAACACTGAAGACAAATGTCGGAGTCTGAGAGTCCCATTTTCTTCATCATATGTTGAGTAATGTATGTTCTATAAATAATTTTATATTGGATAAGTTGTAAATTTGTGTTTTGTCATTTCAAATACGTTTTCACAAACTTGAATCCAAAAGTCAGATTCTGGAGCTATAGACAAGTCTGTCTCCCATTTCGAGATGGGTAAAGACATTTTATCAGTATATGAAAGTAACTTAAATATTTTTGAGAGGTTTTTTGTTGTTGTCAGAGAAAGCTTGGTAATATCTTTACCTAAAACAGGCGGCTGGAGCGTACCCCAAAGTGTTTGAATGTGTTTCTTTATCATACTTTTACCTTGCAGATAATGTAAAAAAATTTAAGTTTTTTATTTTGTATTTTTATATTTTTGTTCATGATATAAACATATTATCTGAGAAGAGATGGTGGAGATGTGTAATTCCTTTTTGCTCCCACACACCTAAATAAAACGATTGGTTGTTAAGTTGAAAGTCGGGGTTATGCCATAGGGGAGAAAGCCCACAGGGCTCCACTTGGGCTTTTGTAATTTGTAGTGCCTTCCACCAGGCAGTCAGGGTGGCGGAAATCATTGGGTTTTTAAAACAATTATGTCGCTTAATCGATGTTGTAATAAAGAGTAAATCTAGAAGTCTGAGGTTATTACAATCCTTCTGTTCTAGTTCCAGCCAACAGTTAGTATCTCTGTTGGGTTGTGCCCATATAATTATATATTGTAGCTGGTTAGCTACCATTTTATGCACTACTATATAGTAGTGCATAAAATTTGGTGCCTCTAGACCACCTTTGGATTTACTTTTCTGAAGAGTAGATAGACTAATCTTTGCATTTTTTTTTTATTCCAGTAAAATTTGTAACGGACGAGTCCGACAACTGGAACCAATTAGCCGTAGGTTTAAATGGAATCATTGAGAAAAATTTGTTTATTTTGGGTAAAACTTTCATTTTAATGGTGGCTATTCGTTCTATTAGAGAAATAGGAAGATTATTCCAGCGCTCCAAGTCACTATAAATGCTATCCGGAAGTGGAGTAAAGTTTAAATGAATTAAATCAGTTAATTTAGGTGCGATTTTTATGCCTAAGTATTTTAAATTACCTATAGGAAATGAGTAGTGTGGGTCCTGGCTTGCAGGGTTCCATGAATATTCTGTAATAAGTAGTAGTGTTGATTTTGTCCAGTTAATAGAATAATCTGATAACTGTGAGAATTTAGTTATTAAGACTGAGTGAGTGAGTGGGTCGGTGAACAAGGAAGTCTCACCGCCGTCGCCGACTTGCATGGAGAGCTCCAGCAAAGAACGACTATCTTGTCCACTGTCACCACAACTTGCGACTTGAGTTGCTCGACAACAAGTCGTGGTGGCAGTGGACAAGATAGTCATCGATTGCTGGAGCTCTCCATGCAAGCCGGCGAGACTTCCCGTTCACTCGACCATTGAAAAGTAGTTTGCAATGGCACAGCCCAACCCAAGACACGCTTAGGACCGCTCCCTCATTTGAATAACATTTCAACCTGACAGAGTGTCTGCAGCATAAAATAAATAAATGTGAGAGCAGACCGTTTTTATTTATTGATTGATATTTAATTCTACCAGCGGGTTCGAGGATTGCCGCCACGACAGGCACCAACCACCTTACGGCCACAGCTCCGATCGGCCGCCTCAACAATGGAAGCGCGGAAACATGGTCCACTCGGACTCAATTTCCCCGCCTCCCCTGGGCCAATGGAGAAGCTCTGCCGGAGATGGGCGTTGAAACTCTTTCTGACAGGGGATTCTGCCAGACGTTTCCAGCAGACCCTCACAATACGTTTGGGCCTGACTGGTCGGACCGGCATCTTACCCCGCCATCGGAGCCAACACACCACCAGGTGGTGATCAGTTGACAGCTCCGCCCCTCTCTTAACCCGAGTGTCAAACACATACGGCCGCAAATCCGATGACACGACTACAAAGTCAATCATTGAGGGGGGTCCGGTTTGGTAGCCTCAACATTGCATCTCTGCTTTTTGCAGATTATGTGGTGCTGTTGGCTTCTTCAAGCCGTGATCTCCAACTCTCGCTGGAGCGGTTCGAGTGTGAAGCGGTTGGGATGAGGATCAGCACCTCCAAATCCGAGACCATGGTCCTCAGTCGGAAAAGGGTGGAGTGCCCTCTCCGGGTCAGGGATGAGATCCTGCCCTAAGTGGAGGAGTTCAAGTATCTTAGGGTCTCGTTCACGAGTGAGGGTAGGTTAGAGCGGGAGATCGACAGGCCGATCGGTGCAGCGTCTGCAGTGATGCGGACGCTGTATCGGTCCGTTGTGGTGAAGAAGGAGCTGAGCCGAAAGGCAAAGCTCTCAATTTACCGGTCGATCTACGTTCCTGCCCTCACCTATGGTCACGAGCTGTGGGTCGTGACAGAAAGAACAAGCGGCCGAAATGAGTTTCCTCCGCAGGGTAGCCGGGCTCTCCCTTAGAGATAGGGTGAGAATACATCCTATTATTATTAGCGACCATGTACCAGTCTCCCTTTCCCTACAAGTTGATTATACCTTTAAACCACCACCGACATGGCGTTTTAACATCTCACTGCTAAACGACGCAGAGTTTGACAAAATTATAAGAAAAGAATGGGCAGACTTTTTGGAAATAAATGACTCTGCAGACCTATCGCCATCTCTTCTCTGGGAAAGCAGTAATTAGAGGTAAAATTATATCATATTCATCTTATAAAAAGAAACAGGATCAAAAATCAGAAAAAGACTTGGAAGATAAAATTAAACAACTGACGGATGAGTACGCAATAAACCCAAATAACCAAATATGGACTGACTTACAAAATACAAAAATACAGTTAGACGATATGCTAATTAAAAAGACAGAATTTATAATACAACAATTGAGATAACAACTTTAATTATAATAACAAATCAGGTAAATTTCTTGCAAACCAACTTCAACGCAATCGGGAAAAGTCTATAACGGCTATTAGAGGGACAACTGGTGAATGCACACAATCACCAGAAGAAATAAATCACATTTTTTATAACTATTATCGTAACCCATACTTAGAAACTAACAAGCCTAACCCTGAGCATATTGAGGCATTCCTCAGTAGCTTAAATATACCTCAGTTAACTACTGAATATAAAGACATGTTAGATGCGCCACTTACTATAAACGAGTTGTACAGTGCTCTAGATAGTATGCCTAATGGCAAAGCACCTGGCCCGGATGGTTATCCGGCTATATTTTCTAAGCACTTCTGGTTAATGCTTGCTCCACTATTCTTAAGAGTAATAACAGAAATTAAAACTAAGGGTTACATACGCCCACACATGAATACAGCAGCAATTAAACTTTTATTAAAGCCAGAAAAAGACCCCACCCTTCCATCAAGTTACCGTCCGATTTCACTAATTAACACTGATATTAAAATTATCACTAAGGCTTTCACATCTAGACTAGAAACAGTAATCTCGACAATTATTCATAGCGACCAAACAGGCTTTATTAAAGATCGGCACTCTACTAATAATATTAGGAGACTCTTTAACCTTATTAGCATGTCACAGCGGCATGATAAAAAGGCAGTTATTATATCATTGGATGCAGAAAAAGCTTTCGACAAAGTTAACTGGTCCTTCCTCTTTGCTGTTTTAAATAAATTTGGCTTTGGGAAATCATTTATCCACTGGGTATCAGTATTATATGATTCTCCAAAAGCTACAGTTACTACTAATGGGATTATATATCAGAGCTTTACTTTACAGAGAGGCACAAGACAGGGATGCCCACTATCCCCTTTATTATTTGCAATATTTATTGAGCCACTTGCATTAGCCATACGCCAGGAAAGAAGGATTCAAGGAATTCACTCTGGGGTAACAGAACATAAAATTAATCTATATGCCGATGACATCTTACTTTATTTAGAAAAGCCGGCTACTTCGCTAGGGGAAGTATTTAACTTAATAACTAAATTCTCACAGTTATCAGATTATTCTATTAACTGGACAAAATCAACACTTCTACCTATTACAGAAAATTCATGGAACCCTGCAAGCCAGGACCCACACTACTCATTTCCTATAGGTAATTTAAAATACTTAGGCATAAAAATCTCACCTAAATTAACTGATTTAATTCATTTAAACTTTTCTCCACTTCTGGATAACATTTATAGTGACTTGGAGCGCTGGAATAATCTTCCTATTTCTCTAATAGGATGAATAGCCACCATTAAAATGAAAGTTTTACCCAAAATAAACTATTTTTTCTCAATGATTCCATTCAAACCTACGGCTAAATGGTTCCAGTTGTTGGACTCAGCCGTTACAAAATTTTACTGGAATAAAAAAAAAAGCAAAGATTAGTCTATCTACTCTTCAGAAAAGTAAATCCAAAGGTGGTCTAGAGGCACCAAATTTTATGTACTACTATATAGCTAACCAGCTACAATATATCGTTCTATGGGCACAACCCAACAGAGACACTAACTGTTGGTTGGAACTAGAACAGAAGGATTGTAATAACCTCAGACTTCGAGATTTACTCTTTATTACAGCATCGATTAAGCGTCATAATTGTTTTAAAAACCCAATGATTTCCGCCACCGTGACTGCCTGGTGGAAGGCACTAGAATTGACAAAAGCCCAAGTGGAGCCCTGTGGACTTTCTCCCCTATGGCATAACCCCGACTTTCAACTTAACAACCAACCGTTTCATTTAGCTGTGTGGGAGCAGAAAGGAATTACACATCTCCACCATCTCTTCTCAGATCATATGTTTATATCATATACATCCTTGCTCCAAAAATACAATATAAAAAACGTAAATTTTTTACATTATCTACAAGTTAAAATATGATAAAGAAAAAAATTCCAACACTTCGGGGTACGCTCCAACCGCCTGTTTTAGCTAAAGATATTAACAAGCTTTCTCCGACAACAACAAAAAAACTTTCAAAAATATATTAGTTACTTTCATATACTGATAAAATGTCTTTACCCATCTCGAAATGGGAGACAGACTTGTCTATAGCACCAGAATCTGACTTTTGGATTCAAGTTTGTGAAAATGCATTTAAAATGACTAAACACACAAATTTACAACTTATCCAATATAAAATTATTCACAGAACATACATTACTCAATATATGATGAAGAAAATGGGACTCTCAGACTCCGACATTTGTCTCCAATGCTTACAAAACACTACAGACACTTATGTTCATGCTTTATGGTTATGTACTCCGGTTATGTATTTCTGGACTAATGTCTTAGAAAAACTTTCCGCTATTTTGGACTGTAGGATACCTTTATCTCCAAACTTGTGTTTGCTAGGTGACCTAACAACAACTGACTTACCACATAAACAATTTCAATCTACACTTGTAGCCCTTACTATCGCTAAAAAAACAATTCTTGTTAACTGGAAAAATAAACAAACTCTGAATATCGACCAATGGTCTAACCTCCTCATAAATCACATTTTAATGGAAAAAATATCTGCCCCAAATAAAAAACAAATATCAAAATTTATAGAAACATGGTCTACGTATATATAGAATTTTTTAACCTAATTCTGGTTACTTAATTCTGTCTGTTAGCGAGAGCCACTACATCGTGATAACTTACATTGATGTTTCTGCATTTGGCAATTTATTATTATATTATATTATTAGTATGGGATTTTTTTTAATGGGCTTTAGGTGAACTGATGAATACACACCCGCTCGCACGCACGCACACACACACGCACATACACATACTCACCCACATACAAAAAAAAAAAAATATATATATATATATATATATATATATATGTGTGTGTGTGTATGTATATATATGTATATATATTTAAAAAAAAACAACCAAAAAAAAACCATTTATTCAATTTTTTTAATTTATTTGTTTTTTAATAAAAAAAATAAAATAAAATAAAAAGGAGAGCAATGATGATGTCAAATCAAATGAACAATACTGAGCTCTCCTGGGGAAAAAAAAAAAAAAAAGAGATAGGATGAGAAGCTCGGTTATCCGGGAGGGACTCAGCGTCGAGCCGCTACTCCTCCACGTTGAGAGGAACCATTTGAGGTGGCTCGGGCATCTGGTTCCGATGCCTCCTGGACACCTCCCTGGGGATGTCCTACCGGCGGGAGGCCCCCGGGGACGACCCAGGACACGCTGGAGAGACTATGTCTCTCGGCTGGCCTGGGAACGCCTTGGGATCCCGTCGGAGGAGCTGGGTGAAGTGGCTGGGGAGAGGGAAGTCTGGGCTTCCCTGTTAAAGCTGCTGCCCCCGTGACCCGACCCCGGATAAGAGGAATTGAAGACGGACGGACGGACGGATATTTAATTCTATTTATATATTTGCGTATTTATTTATTTTATTTTTATTTTTTTGAATCTGTTTTTGTATTTCTGTATTTATTTTTTACTTTATTTATTTAGGGATATGTATATATTTTTGTCGTTTTTATTTCCATTTATATAAGTTTTTTTGTACTTAATTTTTTTGAATTCTATTATTTACATCCGTTTTTATTTTTACTTCTAATCATTTATTTATATAGTCATTCATTTATTTATTATTATTTATTTTTAATTTTAGCAGTTTTGGTCCTCCATTCGTGACAATGATATTGTGGCAGTTCACGATATTGCCATTATTTATTAGTTACTGTACATCCCTAAAGACCACTGTTCTATACCGTCCTATAACAGCACACCTGTAGTTGCACAACTAACATATAGTGACATATCTTCTCCCATTTCTGTACCTAGTAAAAGAGTGAGGACACAGAGCCAGTTGAGCGGTCTGAGACCACCTGGAAGGAAACAAGGTCGAGTGACAGTCAATGCGGGTTACGTGACAGATGGTCAAACAATTAAGCCTGGTGATTACAAAACACAAACAAACTTTCCACAAACATGACTTTTATTTGTATTATTATCAACAAGAGTTTCTTAAAATGTAGTACTTGCCATTGTGTGACAGTTCAATCACATCTACAACCCCCTTCCCTCTCTTTCCACACCTCCACTGGTTCGCAGGTGTCACTCCAAGTGACCTGACAAACAGTGAATATTGCCAGACAACTCGCTCCAATTTTTCTGAGGTAGGTACCAATACTAGTCAGGGGAGAAAGTGGGTCGGAATGGTCCGGTACTATTGTACCGGTATATGATTTGGGGCCGGAAGGATCCGGTATGGTGCTTTGCTCCCCAAAATATGGTGCGGCGCAGCGAAATCACGTATATCTTTAGAAGCTAAAAAAGCATGAAGCACCTCTTACTGTTCAACATTCAAAAAGGAAACGGTGAGTAATTCTGCAAGAACAAAATTAATTGCAGCGTCCATGTTAGGTTTGATTGTTTTCCCCGGCGTCTGCGCTTCCTGGTTTCGTCACAGCTGCATATCACACCCCAAACACAATGTTGCTTTGTTATCTACGGGCTTGGTACAAGATGTATTCTCGGGAGTTTGTGAACTCACACATACTGTGAGAGTTCATCTTCCAGAGCAAGTTTAGGCTACTTTAGCACAACAGCGGAACGGTTCCCCCTATTTTGGTGTGAATGTAGTATAAACTGCTTCTTTAATTGTTCCAGTGAGCTTGTATAGTGTTGGTGTAATTCGTTTCCACTGATATTTATTAATTATTTATTCCACAGAGTTCTGTCCATATAGAGGGAAGAGTGGGGTAATTTGTCCCAAGGGGCAAGTAGTTCCACCCCCTGTTATTAAGAAAACCATAGAAGTTGATGACCACATATTTTTGAAGAGAGATCCATTTTGCTCATCAGGTGAAAAAGGGAGACACATGGCTGAGAGTTAAGCCCATATAAATTAAAAAAAATAATAATAATTTGCCCTCCAAAGTTACATTTCTATAATTAAGGTTTTTTTTATGGCTGTGTTTGAACAATAATAAACAACTTTGAAAACCGTTTTTAAAATGTTTTAGTGCTTTAGTAAGCTACATCATGAGTCTATATGGTTAGCATGATGTTGGCTCAAAACAGCTGGGGGATAATTTTTTTTCTTTCTCAAAATCGTGGGTTTGGGATAATTTGTGCAAAAGGTAACACAACTTAACCCTAATTTATTATTATTTACTCTATATTACTTTATTGTATTTTATTGTTGTTGTAAACTGTATTCTTACATTTCATTCGTACATTTTATCACATGAAGTATGTGCCATTCTTCATTTTTAACCAAAATTCATCATGTCACCAGATACAAAAAGAAGACAGACAGGGTTTCAATTCCTTTTGAGGAGTTGGAAAGAGCAGTGACAGAGGGGAAGACCACACGTCTGATTGGAAAGGAGATAATAATTTGAAGGATGGCCATAAAAATAATATAAATATATAAAAAATAGGCTCAGGCTTACCCTCCCGAGCACTCACCAAGTGACAAATCTGGTTGTTATGCTCACTTGGGTTAAGTGTCTTCAGAGGTAATTTTTGCCTTGCCAAAATCCACAAAAAGAAATAACAGAATTGTAAAAAAAGAAAAGAAGAAAACACGATTTGTGACTGACACACCTGAGAAGGTGGAGTTGGAGAAGGCTCACAAAGAAAGAGAAGGTTATAAAGGCTCAACAGGAAAATAAAAAGAATGAAGGAAGAAAAAGGCCTCTGAAAGCTGTAAATCAAAATTTTGTATTGAATTTGTCTTCCATTTATATAGCATTATTGTTTTTGAAGATTAAAATGATCTTTTTTTACTTCAATTATCAATGACACAATTTACCCCACTGGATTCTGACTGATGGCACAACTTACCCCTAAACTGGGGACAAGTTGTGCCACAAAACCACTTTTTTTTTTTTAAAGCTATATTTCTCAAACAGTTGTATTGTAGATCCAACGTGATCTCTTTTTCTCTCTGTCTCTCTCTCTCTGTATATAGCTATCTCTCTCTCTCTGTATATAGCTATCTCTCTCTGTGTATCGCTCCCTGTATATAACTATCTCTCTCTCTCTGTTTATAGCTGTCTTTCTCTATGTATATAGCTATCTCTCTCGCTCTCTGTAAATAGCTATCTCTCTCTATTTATAGCTCTCTCCCTCTCTTAAAGCTCTCTCTATTTCTCTCTCTCTGTATATAGCTATCTATCGCTCTGTCTGTCTGTCTCTTTATATAGCTCACTCTCTATCTCTTTGTCTGTCTGTCTCTCTCTCCCCCCTCTGTAAATAGATCTCTCTCTGTCTCTGTATATAGCACTCTCTCTTTGGATATAGCTCTCTTGCTCTCTCTCTCTCTTTGTATATAGCTATCTCTCTCTTTTTTTGCCTCTCTCTATATTTAGGTATCTATCTCTCTCTGTCTGTCTCTGTATATAGTTCTCTCTTTCTCTCTCTCTCTCTGTCTGTCTCTGTAGATAGCTCACTCTCTCTGTATATAGCTCTGTCTCTCTCTCTCTGTATATATCTATCTCCCTCTCTCTATAGAGCTATCTCTCTCTCTGTATATAGCAATCTCTCTCTATCTCCCTCTCTGTCTCTTTATATAGCTATCTCTTTCTGTCTCACTCTGTATATAGCTCTCTCTCTCTCTCTGATTGTCTGTTTCTTGTCTCTGTATATAGCTATTTCTCTCCCTTTCTGTATAGCTATCGCTCTCTCTCTCTCACTGTCTCTGTATATAGCTCTCTCTCTCTCTGTATATAGCTATCCCTCTTTCTGTTTCTTGTCTCTGTATATAGCTATCTATCTCTCCCTCTCTGTATAGTGTTAAATGCTGATATAATTTGTCATCTTTTGCGTGTTCCAAAAATTGGAGATAAACTTCTTTGTGAGAAAGACTCCTTGCAAGGATGATTTATTACAGAGAATCTCCGGTCACACACACTGAACATCACGTAAAGAGTGGAATTCCAGAGTGCGCGTGTCCCCTCCCTTGCAGAAGACAGCTCTTTATAGAATCGTGTTTGAAAGTAAAACGCCTTTTCTCCTCCCATCATGAATAAGTAAAACAGATTGGTTCTCACACAATATGTTACATAACAGAATTTTAGTACACAGTTCGCACCTGTGTTCCCTTTGTAGACAAAATATACTCTCAGGGTACTTTTCGTACTTTTTCCCAAAACAGAATCTCACAAACAGATTGAACTCGACAGCTCCTAATGAAGTATAGTTGTGGGAACTGTGTGTGTGCTTTCTCTCTCACGAACAGAATATGTTTTCGCGCAGGACTGGGAAGGAATCTTAGACAAAACAAGGTACCAGCTAGGTTAAGGTCAAATTATACTGAGTTCAACATTATTTCACCTGCTCTACACATCTATAAAACATTTCAACATGGTTAAAATATGAAATAAAGAATTAAAAATGTTAATAATGTATAACAATAGTTATCTCTCTCTCTCTCTCTGTATATAGTTATCTCTCTCTCTATCTCTCTGTATAGAGCTATCTCTCTCTCTCTGTCTCTATTTATAGGTATCCGTCTCTCTGTCTCTCTCTCTCAATCTGTCTCTCTATATAGTTATTTCTCTCTCTGTCTCTGTATATAGCTATCTCTCTCTCTATCTCACTCTCTGTATAGAGCTATCTCTCTCTCTGTATATATCTATCTCCCTCTCTCTCCCTCTCTATATAGCAATCTCTCTCTCCCTCTCTCTTTATATAGCTATCGCTTTCTGTCTCACTCTGTGTATAGCTCTCTCTCTCTCTTGTCTCTGTATATAGGTATCTCTCTCTGTGTCTGTCTCTCTATATAGCTATTTATCTATCTATCTATCTATCTATCTATCTATCTATCTATCTATCTATCTATCTATCTATCTATCTATCTATCTATCTATCTATCTCTATCTGTCTCTGTATATAGCTCACTCTCTCTATCTGTCTGTGTCTGTATATACTGTAGCTCTCTCTCTGTCTCAATAAATAGCTATCTCTCTCTCTCTGTCTGTCTCTGTATATAGCTCTCTCTTTCTCTCTCTGTCTGTCTCTGTATAGCTATATCTCTCTGTCTCTCTCTCTTTGTATATAGCTACCTCTCTCACTCTCTCTCTTTGTAAATAGCTATCTCTCTATCCATCTCTGTATATAGTAATCTCTCTCTCTATATATATGTATATATAGCTATCTCTCTCTCCCTCTCTCTGTATATAACTATCTCTCTTTTTGTATATAGCTCTCTCTCTCTCTGTATATAACTATTTTACTCTCTCTTTGTATTTACCTATCTCTCTTTTTCTCTCTGTCTGTCTCTGTATATAGCTATCTTTCTCTCTCTCTCTCTCTCTCTCTGTATATAATTATCTCTCTCACTCTTTCTCTTTGTAAATAGCTATCTCTCTCTCCATCTCTTCGTATATAGTAATCTTTATTTTTCTGTATATAGCTTTCTCTCTCTCTCTCTCTCTCTCTCTCAATCTGTCTCTATATATAGCTATTTCTCTCTCTCTCTCTCTGTATATAGCTATCTCTCTGTCTGTCTCTGTATATAGGTATCTCTCTCTCTGTCTGTCTCTGTATATAGCTCTCTCTTTCTCTCTCTCTGTCTGTCTCTGTATATAGCTATCTCTCTCTCTCTCTTTGTCTGTCTGTCTCTCTCTCCCCCCTCTGTAAATAGAGCACTCTCTCTTTGGATATAGCTCTCTTGCTCTCTCTCTCTCTTTGTATATAGCTATCTCTCTCTCTTTTTTTGCTTCTCTCTCTGTATTTAGGTATCTATCTCTCTCTGTCTGTCTCTGTATATAGCTCTCTCTCTCTCTCTGTATATATCTATCTCCCTCTCTCTATAGATCTATCTCTCTCTCTGTATATAGCAATTTCTCACTGTCTCCCTCTCTGTCTCTTTATATAGCTATCTCTTTCTGTCTCACTCTCTGTATATAGCTCTCTCTCTCTCTCTCTGATTGTCTGTCTCTTGTCTCTGTATATAGCTATCTCTCTCCCTTTCTGTATAGCTATCGCTCTCTCTCTCTCACTGTCTCTGTATATAGCTCTCTCTCTCTCTGTATATAGCTATCCCTCTTTCTGTCTCTTGTCTCTGTATATAGCTATCTAACGCTCCCTCTCTGTATAGCTATCTCTCTCTCTCTCTCTCTGTATATAGTTATCTCTCTCTATCTTTCTCTCTGTATAGAGCTATTTCTCTCTCTCGGCCTCTGTCTCTGTATATAGGTATCCGTCTCTCTGTCTCTCTCTCAATCTGTCTCTATATAGTTATTTCTCTCTCTGTCTCTGTATATATCTATCTATCTCTCTCTCCCTCTCTATATAGCAATCTCTCTCTCCCTCTCTCTTTATATAGCTATCGCTTACTGTCTCACTCTCTGTGTATCTCTCTCTCTCTGTCTGTCTGTCTCTTGTCTCTGTATATAGGTATCTCTCTCTGTGTCTGTCTCTCTATATAGCTATTTCTCTATCTATCTATCTATCTCTATATGTCTCTGTATATAGTGAAGGCATTATTTGATTACTTTATTAAGTGTAATCTTTTGCGTGTTCAAATAAATTGCAGAATTGAGATCGTATGAAAAAGTTCCTTTAAGGAGTTTATTTAAGAGCTCTTAAAGACACAGGAGAATAGCTTACATTCGAAGGTGATGTTAAGCTTCCAGTGTGACGAATATGAAAACATACAGTTGCTTTATACTTGTAAAAAGAATACTTCCGCCCTTAGACTTGACAAAGAATTAGTGTTCTTAATAAGCAGACATGATGATACTGATACGATTATCTCAGCTCCCCACCAGCCTCGGAGAAATTATGTAGACAGGCTTTGACCTTGGACCTTCAGTTTTTACGACCAAATGACTAATGACATGAGAACTTGACCACTTTTAACTCTTTCACTGCCACTGACGTTAAAAGACGTCAAGTAAAAACCTACGGAGGGCCGCCAATGACGTTAAAAGACGTCATCCAATTTTTTTGTTTGTTTTGTTTTTGAAACGGGTAGAGGGAACCCTTCCGCATCTGTGGTGAAAGTTTCCAGCAAGTCTGTTGTGCCTAATGACTATTTTTGGCCCCTAGAGGGCAGCGATGACTCTCTTTTGACAAGATTGGGTGGGCGTCAGTAGAAGACGTGAGGCGGGGCTAGAGTGTTGAGGGGACATTGGCTGAAGAAGCCATAATGGCGGCCGCTTGCAAGCAGCTCACGGTCGAGCCGTTTTTTTCAAAGACATCGACCAACGATAAAGAGCACATTGATGACGACGATGATCATCATCGATGATGATGATGGTGACTCCGAGGTTGACGCCGAAGTTGGAAGCGCTGACGCGGCAGCTATGGCGACGTTATAAAGGTTCACGGGCGAGCGATGCTGACACCGGAAAACACGGAGCATAACGCATGACGAAGAGTGCCCCGAGTCCAATGTATATTCATCAGAGGAGTGTGCACAGTCTGCTACTTGCTATTTATTCCCCGGAAAAAAAGGCCGTCAAGAAAGTGTAATGTCTGCACGCGAAACGGACAAAGCGAAAGTGAAACTGATCTGTTGTGCGAATCGTGGTCCCTCTCCTTGCACGCAGGAGAGCGTTATAAAAAGAAAAACTGTATTTGAAACATCCACATAACTGTAAGTAGTGCCACAGTTGCACACATTTGTAAATAGTTTGCGAAATTGTTTTGTCAAATTGTTACACCGTTGAATGAAAATAAACGTATTTTGCAAACTAAAAACACTTTTTCAATGTTGGTGAAAGCGTTTTACAGAAGTAAAGCTATATTTAGGTGTTTGTGGCATCATTCATGGACAAAAAGAAGTGTACAATTCACTAGAGTATATGAAATAACATCGTTTCACAAAAAGCTCTTTTTCTCCGCTTTTTGTTTCAAAACAGAGAATTTCGGTGAAAGTAACCATTTTCTATTGTTGATTACTGAAGAACGGAATAAGGTAGAAACAAACTTTTTTTTCTGATGAAAGATGAGAGTCCAATCTTTCATTTGGTAGTATGTGTGTTTTCATAGTCCAAACACAACATTTTCTGTGGACCTTGAAAGATCAGGCTGGCAATGGCGACAACCCGTTTCTGAAAACGTCTGGCAGTGAAAGAGTTAAAACATACACATTCTTATCTCAAGAGCTGGAAGGGAGTGAGAGATTCCAATATATTTCACAAAAACATTACCACAGTGTTATTCATTTAACTACACATAGTTATATGGCATCTATATACTTATAAGTAAATTCAAAAACAGTAAAAATACAAATTGAAAATGTTAAATGTCAACAGGCCCTCAATTGAACTAGTAAAGACATTTAACCCTTAAAAACAGTCTAGAGAAAAATTCCAGCGGGATCTACATCGGGTGTCGCAACAGCGGTCATAGCTTTAGAAGTTACTGATTCTACCATCATATAAGACGACTTGTTTTGAACATCTTGTTTTTCAATGGCTGTGGTAATAAGTCTTTGGCACAAAGATCTGATACACGGTACACAGCAGCACCCACAAGTAGTTAAAAAAAAAAAAAAGACACAGAAATTAGAATTGATGAAACTAAGGTTTTATATCTACCAAAAGCATCCATCCAGGTCCCAAATTGACGTATCGATACCGGAATGCTCTTTCATTTTTTTATTACGTGTTCGGAGTCCCTCAATTGCAATGGTTAAACTTCCATGCAGTATTATTAGGAATAAAAATACAACATTGTTCTCCGAACATTGAACAAACACCACCCCTTTCTGCAAGCAACATATCAAGTGCGATACGATTCTGAAATGCCATTAAAGATGTGGCAGACAACTGGCCGTGTACAGCCTCAAAACCAGATTGAGTCCATTTTCCTAGCGTTTGAACATTGTAATGTACATAATTAATTCTATCTACATTTTTGTTAATTGTGCACCACCAGCAAATTAGCGATTCAAAACCTGAGGCTACCTGATCAGCTATTTTATACTCATCAGGGACCCCACGTGGTACTCCAATCGCATCTATGTATGTGGGAACATTTTGATCCTGCCAAGTGGATCTTTTGACCCTCTGAAAAGAATGAGAAAATTCTGGTTGACAAGTATTAACAATTTGCAGAAGGTTATCAACCGATGTAGGGAAAATAGCTACTGGCAGAAGGAGGGTGATGGGAGCACAATATCCCTTCATATTCAGAGGTAACTTATCAAATATCTGGCTGTCTCCGGACCACCACCATATGTCTGCCCTGGATTGAGGCTGGAATTTACGACCCACATCTGTTGCTGAAATGCAGTGAGTGGTGTGATTTAGTTTTCCTAATTTTTCCCCAGTAACTGACATTTTAATACATGAAAAATCACCATCCACAACTTTATTTGAAAATATTGGTTTAGTTGTTTGCCAATCAACAAGTGGATATACTTTATCCCATTGAGAGCATTTAACATTGGGGACAGTTTTATTCATAAGTTCCATTACACATTTATCCTCTATTTTAGCAGGAATTACCCTCAATAAAGGTCTTGGGCCCACACATACGACGCAATCTTCCCCCGAAGCACGTGCTGCCTCATTTGCTAACAGTAGCCTATTATTACTGCCACCAGACAGACCTGTTGTAGCCCGAAACCATTCAACTACACCATCAATTTGGAAACTAAAAGCTTCCGCCCCAGGCTCCATTGTGTATTTAGTCATTTTTGGTTGTTCTGATTTACTCATAGTTTTATCAATGCAAATAAAAATTGGAAAATAGGGATCAGTTCCGGAGAACCATGCCCATAACATTAGCCCAAAACAAGAGGTATTATTTATGGTTACATTAAGTGGCCGCATATTACCTTCAGGAAGAACAAAAATTGACCTCCCATTCTACGCAATGTTACTCTTTTGCTAAAGAAAACTGCCTCCACGCTTGAACCTGACGGCCAGTATCGTCCACTTTGGGTGGTAATCAGGGAACTCCAGTCTAGTCGTAAAACACTTCCTGTCAAATACCACCAGTACTTGAGCCAAAGGCCCCCCTTCGTCGGCCCTCCACCACTAAATCCCCTCAAAGATTTAATGGGAAGTTTAACAGACGTGTTTGTGTTAGGAGCAACTGTCAGAACAATTGAGTTATTATAAGCCCAGGACATTATACATGGAATTCGAGGAGAAACAACATTTCTTTTATCACGGTGTGTTGTATTCAAACTCGTGTCAAGGGGCTTCATGAAAAATCAGATTGGCACAACAATTAATATGAGTAAAATCGTCGCAATGTAGAAATTAGTAGCAGATTGCCTCTTCGAAGCCATCTTGAGAAGAAGTTTGTTTGTCGAAGGAGAAGGACGTTTGTCAGTCGTTGGTTGATTTTTTTTTTTTAGAAGAAGAAGAGGCGTTGTCAGCCTCTTTCCGAACCCTGGCTCACTGCCAGAGATCCAAGGATTGGTCACCGGGATTATCTTCCCAGAGTGTGACTCAATCGTTGTGAATTGATGAAAAGGGCACGTGACTCAATCTCCATTGAGTGATTTCCTCCTCGGGCAGCAGATTGACACTGGATCAGCTTTTCCAGGCGAATCAATTGTGAAATGATGCCCAGGGAAAAGGCACTTGAATGAATCTCCTTTGAGCGACCTCCTCCGCGGGCAGCTCGTCAGGTAGACGCTTTCACCTTGAACGGTCCCAACCACATAGGAGCACACCATTTTCGTTTAGTAACACATATTCACAATCATTTATTTTTGAAGGAACATCTGTTTGGTTAGTTCTTAGCTTGGAGAATGTAGATACTATCTCCTTAATTACTGGAGGCCTCGCAACGTGTGACTCTCCCAGCGGAGCATTAGGAGCTGGAAAAGGCCTGTTTTTATGACCCTCAAAAGGTGTCCAGCCTTTAGCCGAATTTAATGACATGCGCACATTCATCAAACCGACAGGAAGAGCTTGCAGCCAGTTCAATTTTGATGAGGCCAGTGCTTTAGCCAACTTTTCTTTAATATTTCTATTCATTCGTTCAACTTGTCCCTGTGATTGAGGATGATAAACAGAGCCAAATGTATGTTTTAGCCCCAATGCTTTTTCTACTTCCTGGAGATGTTTATTTTTAAAGTGACATCCATTGTCCGATTGAATTTTCTTGGGGAACCCATGTGACGGTATGTAATGATTAATTAAATGTTTTACCACAACCTCTGCTGTTTCAGACTTACAGTGATATGCTTCCGGCCACCCGGAAAAGGAATCCACAATTACCAGTAAATACCGGTAACCTTCTATTGGCTTTAACATATCAGTAAAATCCATTGAGATTACTTGTCCCGGAGCTGTCACTTCTGGATCGTGAGTGCCAGGAGGAGGTTTAGTTGTAAACATACAGTTGGATTTATTACAAACACTGCAGTCCTGCAGTTCACTTTTCACGATCTGTTTCATGTAGGGATGTGACCAATTTTGTAGTCTCCTCAAAGTTTCATCTATACCAACATGGCATATTCCGTGGGCTTCAGAAATTAGGATTTTTAATTGTGTCTGTGGTGGGATATATTTACCTTCTCTCAGCCAGATACCTGCATCATCTTGTTTCGCTCCTTTTGCAAGCCAAACACTCTTCTCTTCTGGGCTTGCTTTCAGCTGCCACTGCTTAATTGTTTCCGGAGTTATTTCTTGTCTGTCTCCTAATTCACCTTCACTCACCATAAGTTGAAGTTCTGGGCTGTATCCGGACACGTATTTTGCAGCCCTGTCTGCGGAATCATTCCCTACTGAGACAAAATCAGCATTTTTTGAATGCCTTTTGCATTTGATCACAGCTAGGGCTTTTGGCAGCAATAATGCATCCATCAAATTAAAAATGTCTTGTTGGTGTTTAATAGGGGACCCGGACGCAGTCATAAAGTCATTTCTTAGCCATTCTTTGATGGCAGTATGCAAAACAACATGTGCATAAGCTGAGTCAGTATAAATGTTCACAGTCTTATCTTTTGCTAGTTTTTTTTTTTTTTTCTTTTTTTGGGGGGATCTCAGTATTGATCATTTGAAATGTCATCATCATTGTTCTCCCTTTTTTTTTTTTTTTTTTTTTTGTATGTGTGTTTGTGCGTGTGTGCGTGTGTGCGTGCGTGTGTGTGTGCGTGCGTGCGAAAAAAAAAAAAAATAAATAAGAATTCCCATACCGTTCACCTAAACCGAACACTTCAAAATCCAGCCAGAGTCGTGGGGCCGCCAGGAGACCCAAAGGGGGACCAAAGAAAAGAAAGAAAAGCGAAGCCCAGCACCGACCAGACACCACCCACCGGGCCACTAACCTTCACCAACCCCAAAGACATCCAAACTCCAACAAATCAGGGAAACCTCAAGGGCCCAAAGGAGAAACTGAGGAAAGGTAGAAAGGACAGACGAAGCAGAGTGAGATCCACAGACACCAGCCTCCACCGAATCAATGACCTGAGGGAGAAACAAGTTGTGTCTGAGTCTCGATAGATGCTGGTGTGGTGGATCTAGCATGCATGAAAATCTCCACCAAAGAGGGGAGCCGTCGACCCCCGCCAGGACAGAGCAAGCGCAACACCTCAGGGCCCCCCAGGCCGCGGCCGCGCCAAAGGACGACCCCCGGGCCCCGCAGGGGCCACCGGCCGGAGAGCAAACCCCGGAGCAGGAGCGCCCCCCACCCCAACGCGGCCCGCGCCCCCAACCCAACGCAGCAGGACGGGGCACTGCAGGCCCACCAGGCACCCCACCGGCCCACAACCCCCGCTCCCCCCGCGACGGTGTCTCCACCCCACCCCACTCCCCCCCAAAGTGTGTTATGTGCCCTAAAATGTATTGTGCAAAACTAGTGCAGTGAGTTAAGAGGAGCGACCAGCTGGGCCCCCCCCAACCGGGCGGGGGGGGGGGGAGGCGCACCCGCCCACCAAAACCCCCACCCACCCCACCGGGACCCCGGCGGGGCTTGCCCCCCGGATACCGGGGCCCGCCCGAAGTGCCCGGAGGCCCACCGGAGTGGGGCGGGCACAACACCAATCCCGCCCACTCCCCCGGCCCCCGGAGCGCCGAGACCCGGGCCACGGACGGAACCCCCGGCCTAGGGGAGGGGGAGGAGGGCGGACAGGGGAGGGGGAGGGGACGGGGGAAGGAGACGACAGGAAGGGCAGGAGGCAGCAGCAGGGCCGCAGAGAGAGGGGGAGAGGAGGAGGAAGGGCGACGAGGGAGAAGGGACAGGGAGGCGGAGGACGGGCGGGGAGAGGTGAAGAGGGAGAGGAAGCAAGGGGGAGGAAGTGGGAGGGGAGAGGGAACCACGGGGCACCCCGGCGGCCCACAGGCCCCGACCCGCGTCGCCGGACCCAGAGCGACGGACCGCGCCGGGGCGGCGCCGCCCCGGACACCAGGGAGAGCCCCGCAACACAGCACCCACCACGAGACCCAGGGAACGACCAAGACGCAGCCGCCACCCAGCAGCCAACAGAGGGGCAGACCCGCCCACGCCCAGCCAGGGGGGACAGCACCTGTAGCGTTAGTCCCCTGGCATGCAGTGAATCCGAATATTAGCCTTTAGTGCCCATTGGAGGTGAATCTGTTCGATCCTGTTGGCAGCAACTGGGTTCCTGACTATAAAAACACAACCATTAGTAACAAACTGCCAAATGCAGAGACATCAATGTAAGTTATCACGATGTGGTGGCTCTCGCTAACAGGCAGAATTAAATAACCAGAATTAGGTTAAAATATTCTATATACGTAGACCATATTTCTATGAATTTTGATATTTGTTTTTTATTTGAGGCCGATATTTTTTCCATTAAAATGTGATTTATGAGGAGGTTAGACCATTGGTCGATATTCAGAGTTTGTTTATTTTTCCAGTTAACAAGAATTGTTTTTTTAGCGATAGTAAGGGCTACAAGTGTAGATTGAAATTGTTTATGTGGTAGGTCAGTTGTTGTTAGGTCACCTAGCAAACACAAGTTTGGAGATAAAGGTATCCTATAGTCCAAGATAGCGGAAAGTTTTTCTAAGACTTTAGTCCAGAAATACATAACCGGGGTGCATAACCATAAAGCATGAAAATAAGTGTCTGTAGTGTTTTGTAAACACTGGAGACAAATGTCGGAGTCGGAGAGGCCCATTTTCTTCATCATATATTGAGTAATGTATGTTCTATGGATTATTTTGTATTGGATAAGTTGTAAATTTGTGTGTTTTGTCATTTTAAATGCATTTTCACAAACTTGAATCCAAAAGTCAGATTCCGGAGCTATAGACAAGTCTGTCTCCCATTTTAAGATGGGTAAAGACATTTTATCCGTATATGAAAGTAACTTATATATTTTTGAAAGTTTTTTTGTTGTTGTCGGAGAAAGCTTGGTAATATCTTTAGCTAAGCCAGGCGGTTGGAGCGTACCCTGAAGTGTTGGAATTTGTTTCTTTATCATATTTTTAACTTGCAGATAAAATAAAAAAATTCCGTTTGTTATTTTGTATTTTTGGAGCAAAGATGTATATGATATAAACATATTATCTGAGAAGAGATGGTGAAGATGTGTGATTCCTTTCTGCTCCCACACACCTAAATAAAACGTTTGGTTGTTAATTCGAAAGTCAGGGTTATGCCATAGGGGAGAAAGCCCACAGGGCTCCACTTGGGCTTTTGTAATTTCTAATGCCTTCCACCAAGCAGTCAGGGTGGCGGAGATCATTGGGTTTTTAAAACAATTATGTCGCTTAATCGATGTTGTAATAAAGAGTAAATCTAGAAGTCTGAGGTTATTACAATCCTTCTGTTCTAGTTCCAGCCAACAGTTAGTATCTCTGTTGGGTTGTGCCCATAGAACGATATATTGTAGCTGGTTAGCTATATAGTAGTACATAAAATTTGGTGCCTCTAGGCCACCTTTGGATTTACTTTTCTGAAGAGTAGATAGACTAATCTTTGCTTTTTTTTTTTTCCAGTAAAATTTTGTAACGGCTGAGTCCAACAACTGGAACCATTTAGCCGTAGGTTTAAATGGAATCATTGAGAAAAAATAGTTTATTTTAGGTAAAACTTTCATTTTAACGGTGGCTATTCGTCCTATTAAAGAAATAGGAAGATTATTCCAGCGTTCCAAGTCACTATGAATGTTATCCAGAAGTGGAGAAAAATTTAAATGAATTAAATCAGTTAATTTAGGTGAGATTTTTATGCCTAAGTATTTTAAATTACCTATAGGAAATGAGTAATGTGGGTCCTGGCTTGCAGGGTTCCATGAATTTTCTGTAATAGGTAGAAGTGTTGATTTTGTCCAGTTAATAGAATAATCTGACAACTGTGAGAATTTAGTTATTAAGTTAAATACTTCCCCTAACGAAATCGCCGGGTTTTCTAGATAAAGTAAAATATCATCGGCATATAGATTAATTTTATGTTCTGTTACCCCAGAGTGAATTCCTTGAATCCTTCTTTCCTGGCGTATGGCTATTGCAAGTGGCTCGATAAATATTGCAAATAATAAAGGTGGGCATCCCTGTCTTGTGCCTCTCTGTAAAATAAAGCTCTTAGATATAATCCCGTTAGTAGTAACTGTAGCTTTGGGAGAATCATATAATACTGACACCCAGTGGATAAATGATTTCCCAAAGCCAAATTTATTTAAAACAGCAAAGAGGAAGGACCAGTTAACTTTGTCAAAAGCTTTTTCTGCATCCAACGATATAATAACTGCCTTCTTATCATGCCGCTGTGACATGCTAATAAGGTTAAAGAGCCTCCTAATATTATTAGTAGAGTGGCGATCTTTAATAAAGCCTGTTTGGTCGTTATGAATAATTGTCGAGATTACTGTTTCTAATCTAGATGTGAAAGCCTTAGTAATAATTTTGATATCAGTGTTAATTAGTGAAATCGGACGGTAACTTGATGGAAGGGTGGGGTCTTTTTCTGGCTTTAATAAAAGTTTAATTGCTGCTGTATTCATGTGTGGACGTATGTAACCATTAGTTTTAATTTCTGTTACTACTCTTAAGAATAGCGGAGCAAGCATTAACCAGTAGTGCTTAAAAAATATAGCCGGATAACCATCTGGGCCAGGTGCCTTGCCATTAGGCATACTATCTAGAGCACTGTACAACTCGTTTATAGTAAGTGGCGCTTCTAACATATCTTTATATTCAGTAGTTAACTGAGGCATATTTAAGCTACTGAGGAATGCCTCAATATGCTCAGGGTTAGGTTTGTTAGTTTCTGAGTATAGGTTGCGATAATAGTTATAAAAAATTTGATTAATTTCTTCTGGTGATTGTGTACATTCACCAGTTGTCCCTTTAATAGCCGTTATAAGAGATTTTTCCCGATTGCGTTGAAGTTGGTTTGCAAGAAATTTACCTGATTTGTTATTATATTCAAAGTTGTTGTATCTCAATTGTTGTATTATAAACTCTGTCTTTTTAGTTAGCATATCGTCTAACTGTATTTTTGTATTTTGTAAGTCAGTCCATATTTGGTCATTTGGGTTTATTGCGTACTCATCCGTCAGTTGTTTAATTTTATCTTCCAAGTCATTTTCAAATTTTTGATCCTGTTTCTTTTTATAAGATGAATATGATATAATTTTACCTCTAATTACTGCTTTCCCAGCTTCCCAGAGAAGAGATGGCGATAGGCCTGGAGAGTCATTTATTTCCAAAAAGTCTGCCCACTCTTTCCTTATAATTTTATCAAACTCTGCATCGTTTAGCAGAGAGATGTTAAAACGCCATGTTGGTGGTGGTTTAAAGGTAAAATCAACTTGTAGGGAAAGTGAGACTGGTGCGTGGTCGCTAATAATAATAGGATGTATTTTTGTAACAGTCTTATCAGCAATAGAGTTATTTGTAAGAAAATAATCAATTCTTGAAAAAGACCGGTGTACAGCGGAAAAGAAGGTAAATTCCTTCTTATTTGGGTTTTTAAGTCTCCAGCTGTCGACGAGGCCAAAATCATCCATATATTCCCCTATTACTTTAGTAGATTGTAATCGCCTTATACATGTTGTGTTATTAGAACGGTCTATTAATGGATTTAAGACTGTGTTAAAGTCTCCTCCAATAATAATAGTAGAGTTCGCTGCTAAATCAAACAGCTGAGAGAAAAATTCATGGAAAAAGGCCGGATCATCATTATTAGGGGCATATAAATTGCCAAGTGTATATATCTTATTAAATATAGTTATCTGAATAATAATGTATCGGCCCTCTGGGTCTGTTATTGTATTATTTAGAGTAAAGAGTAAATTCTTATGTATGAGTATACAGACTCCTCTTTGTCTGCTGTTATAAGGGGCAGAGTATGCTTGGCTAAAATTCTTATCAATAAGTAATTTTTCTTCAGATTTTTGTAGGTGGGTTTCTTGCAGGAGGCAAATATCTGCTTTTAATTTTAAGAGATGGTCTAAAGTTTTTATTCTTTTTGCCTGTGAGCGAGCGCCACAAACATTCCAGGAAACCAGAACTAATTTATGCATACAAACAATATAGGCTCAGTCCTGTGTAAATATCTGCATAGGCCATTTGTCAATACTGGCATGTTATAGGATAGAATCAAAGTAGTTAGGTGATTTATATAATTTGTGTAAAATATAAGGAAATGTGTAAGTAAATATAACAGTGAAAAAACGGGTAGGGATGTGAAAGTGAAGGACGTTAGTGGGGAGTTAAACAACATTATAATACACCAGTAACTGGTAACCCAAGCGAGATTTTTTTTTTTTTGTTTAAATCTACTTTTAGATATAGTTATGTATTATTATTATATTTATAATATAGCGTAAACATAATGAGTATTCATATTTTAGGTTTTATAACCACATATACATTATATGTATATGTATATGTATACGTATACATCTAATAATCAAACAAAGTTTAGTTCCATCGATGCTAATTAGAACAGCCAGGGAGTGGAGTTGGGGTTCCGGAATAGTTGGCCATCGATGTATAGTTTATCAACGACCATCATAGTCCGTTTACCCTCCTGCCTATTTTGTTTCATTATAGGAAACAGTACCTTTCGCCGCTCATTAATCTCTCTAGGGAATTGGTCATTCATTCCGAATGAGGTCCCTTTAAGCTCCCGTCCTTTACTTTTAACAAATACTTTTTGTTTAAAATGCTCAAATTTGGCGATAATAGGACGGGGTCTATTGCCCCTACGGGCTCCAAGCCGATGTACCCGGTGAAAGGAGATGTTATTTACTGTCTCCTGAGGAATTTTTAACGATGTCGTCATAAATTTTTTTATCTCAACCTCTGGATTGTCAGAGGTGTTCTCGGATATACCTGAGAATATTAAATTATCCTGCATGCTACGGGATTGAACATCCAGAATAGTTTCTTTTAGCATTTTATTTTCCTTTTTAATGGTTTCTAACTCGGCTGAAACAGTCACGAGTGTAGCGTGTATCTCGGCATTGTTGCGTTGGAGATCATTTATTTGTTGGCTGAAGAATTCCATACTTACCTTAAATCCTTTCACCTCCTCGCAGATTAGGGAGAGGACCTCTAACTTTTTATTTATGGACTCCAGCATACTGACCGAGACCTCCGTAGTAGTTAGGTCGTCCGTGTCCGTCGCTGAGTCATTCTTTCTCTTTTTAGAGGGTTTCTTAGACGGTTTCTCGACGGAAGAGTCCTCCATCGCGCAGTTGTAAAAATAACCGTCAATGAAGCGTTCGAGGTCCTCCACGTTGGATGGTATTCCAAATCTGTCGGATGAAAGAGAAAAGAGAAAAGCCAAGATATATGATGGTTAAACTCGAATTAGTTTAGCATAATAGAGCTAGTTCTATCTTAGCAGCAGGGCGCTGCCATGTTGGGGTGTCCCGGTCTCGCTGTAGGTCTCGCGATAATCACAGCATCTCGCGCATGCGTCTCCTCAGAAAGCAGCCTTTCCCCCTGCGCAGCCTTTCCCCCTGCCTCTTCTCCATCTTTTGCTAGTTTTAATGCCGAAGTCACAGCGATGATTTCTGCACGTTGAGCCGACTGTTGTCCTGTGAGTCTTTTTGCCACCTTCAGTTCAAAAGTTGAACCTGTCATCTGCGTTACTGCAATACCTGATTGAAGTCCTTTATCGCCCTTAAAGCAACAGCCGTCCGTAAATAACGTCAAGTCTGGGTTGTCTAGTGGGATGTCGTAAAAGTCATCCCTCAGTGAGTTGTCTTCAAGAGTTCGCTGAGCGCAGCAGTGCAGTTGACCTTCGAGAAGACCATCAGCCATATTTCTTCCTTCGTGTATAAACAGAATGTGAGGCTATGACAAAACGGACTCAATCTTTCTCTGCCTCCCTCCCGTCATCGTGAAAGCTTGACTAGTCACATATTGTACCGTACTATGTGATGTACGTACCGTTAACGGATGATGTAACACAATATGAGACGTTTTCTGAATCAAGCGTGCTAATGCGGAAGAAAACGCCGCACACACATGATGACGCTTCTCATATTTTTCAAGAGGTGTTGATGCGTACAGACAGACCTGTCTGTTGCCATCCACTGTTTTCTGGAAAAGTACAGCTGACACACTTGAAGACTTTTCAGAGACGTCCCAAAAAAACATCCTAGTGTAATCAGGAACGACAAGAGCCGCGGCTGATGACAAAAATTGTTTTAGCAGGACAAAAGAAGTCTCAGCATCCTGGGTCCAATCAAGAACATGTGACAGGTTTCTCATTCCTTTTTCATTCACCAACTGTCTGAGAGAATGAGTCAGTTCCGCAAAATCCGGAACATGATGTCGAGAGTAATTGCACAATCCCAAAAAAGACAACATTTGTTTCACATTTGTCGGTTTGGGATGGTGCAAGATGTCATCTTTGTGTGATGGAGAAATACCTGTTCCATGTTTTGATATGAGACGTCCCAAAAATGCGACTTGCGGTCGGGCAATTTGGAGTTTGTCCTCGGAGCATTTCAAGTCGACTTTAGCCAGGTGGCTCAAAAGGAGCTGTGTAGCTTGAAGGCAGGACTCCTCGGACGGCGCAGCCAGGAGCAGATCGTCTACATACTGCACCAAGAGAACATCATTAGGGAGTTGTAAATGTGACAGCAGCTGTCTTAGGGAAGCATTAAAAATTCCAGGAGACAAATCCCTGAGGCAGACGGGTATATGAATAACACTCGTTATTCCACGTAAATGAAAAATACTTTTGCATAGACGCGTCAAGAGGGATGCAAAAAAATGCATTCGCCAGATCAATGCAGGTAAAATGAGTGTGCAAAGGACTGATTTGTGACAGCGCAGAATGAGGATTTGGCACCGGTAAGGCAGGTGTCAAAACTTTAGAATTAATAGCCCTTAAATCATGCACCATGCGAAATTTACCAGTATTCTTTTTTTCTACTGGGAGAATAGGAGTATTGTAGTTAGACCTATCAATGTGGCAAAGAACTCCCGCTTTTAGCAATCCATCAATTGTTTCTGAGATGCCAGCTTTTCCGTCAGGCTTCATTTGGTACTGCGGCACCAAACGGAGTCGGGTGTCACTTCAAAAAATACCGGAGCAACGTCACTTAAGCCCACATCAGTTGAGTCCGTGGACCAGAGTGCATCAGGCAAGGTTTTTAACATGTCACCAGCAAAGTCACTGTCAGACGTCTCTCTTCTGTGATGCCGATCCAACAGCTGATGCTCTAACACAGACATTGAAGCAAACATGTCAAATTTAATCCAATAGGCATCAAGTGATTTTGAATACAGCAAATCCGAGTGTATTGAGCATTGCCAATCAGTTGCTTTTGTGCATGCGAGGACAAATGGACCCAAATCTTTCACTGTGTGCTGGGATGACACCCTCAGTGATATATGAGGATGGTATGCTAGCACAGATTTGTCAGGTGGTTCTGTCATCACATACCATTGAGCTTGTTCCTCAATCAGATTCACAGAAAATGCAACACCGGGCCTAACTGCGAACAGATCACCTACCCGCAATTCCCATTTGTCGCCAACAACTTTCTGGAAGGCTTCACTGTACATGTCATCTCCCGTCCTGCCATAATGAGTACAATGCATACAATCTGAAACCACATCATATGACCGGAGGTTACTAACCCAACCGGTCCACTTTGACCAAAAATTCTCAGCATCCCTCCAGCCGGAGGAATCAGTGTCAATCTTTGCCCAGTAGATCTCAGCCGAGACGCAGGACATGGCGTGTTGAGGTATCACAGGCAACTAGGAGGAGACTTTAGAGGTAGTAGCTTCGCCGCAGTAGAAGGTATTTCCATCTGGGAATTTTAGCGAGACTCCTTTCGATCCACACTGTATCAATGGCGCAGTTTTTATGAGCAGATCCCGTCTCATTAGATTCACAGGACAATTGGGTGCATAGACGAACTCATGTAGGAAAGTTTGTGTGTAACATTGCGTTTGTATAGGGCTTGTCAAGTTCAGGTCAGTTTTTTCTCCCTTGAATCCAACCAGCGAAATGCCATTTGCTGTGAGCTTGCATTCTGGCGGCAATGTCATTATGGTAGAATGTCGTGCTCCTGTGTCCACCATAAATGATAACGTCGTGCCTCCTACCGTGATATCAATCATTGGTTCTCCGAGGGCAGATTCAGGGCTGAGTCATTGCGGATATTGTCCACCAGGTGGCGGCAGGAACTCCTGGTTAGGAACAGAGGGATATTGTTGTTGTGGCGATGACAAGCCACGTGTAGCACCACGCCCCCTCTGGTGAAAGAAGCCACGGCTTCTCCACCTTCCACTCTGCACACGCCGACCTCTGCCCCTGATGACACCTGATTCCTCCTGGCAAGTGTCTGCCCAGTGGCCAGGCCGACCACAGTTGAAACAATAATTCTGATCATATGATGCTCCATTCTGAAACATAATCAAATCTGATCCAACAGTATTAGGTGATGACATGTTCACAGAAGCCGAACTCACAAAGTCATCCTCTTTTTTTCTTCAAAGTTTGTAATTGTAGCATTGCCAATTGTAATTCAGTATTCTTACGTTTTTCATTTTTTGATTCGATATCTTTTGCATACCTTCTCAAATGATGTTTAACTCTTTGACTGCCAGACGTTTTCAAAAACGGGTTGTCGCCAGTGGCAGCCGATTTAAGCATTTTGAGTGATCTTTCAAGGTCCACAGAAAATGTTGTGTTTGGACTATGGAAACACACATACTACCAAATGAAAGATTGGACTCTCAGCTTTCATCAGAAAAAAAAGTTTGTTTCTACCTTATTCCGTTCTTCAGTAATCAACAATAGAAAATGGTTACTTTCACCGAAATTCTCTTTTGAAACAAAAAACGGAGAAAAAGAGCTTTTTGTGAAACGATGTTATTTCATGCACTCTAGTGAATTGTACACTTCTTTTTGTCCATGAATGATGCCACAAACACCTAAATAGTGCTTTACTTCTGTAAAACGCTTTCACCAACAATGAAAAAGTGTTTTTTGATTGCAAAATCCGTTTATTTCCATTCAACAGTGTAACAATTTGACAAAACAATTTCGCAAACTATTTACAAATGTGTGCAACTGTGGTACTACTTACAATTATGTGGATGTTTCAAATACAGTTTTTCCTTTTGTAACGCTCTCCTGCGTGCAAGGAGACGCCAGGACTCGCACAACAGTTTACTTTCACTTTCACATTGGTCCGTTTTGCGTGCAAACGTTACACTTTCTTGACGGCCTTTTTTTCCGGGGAATAAAAAGCAAGTAGCAGACTGTACACACTCCCTCCGATGAATATGCATTGGACTCGGGGCACTCTCCGTCGTCCGATCGAACGTCCGCCTGTGCGTGCTCGGTTGCGCTCCGCGTTACGACACCGTCATAGCCGCCGCGTCAGCGGTTCCAATTTCGCCGTCAAGCTCGGATTAACCTTCATCATCATCGTCATCAATGTACTATTTTAGCGTTGGTCGATGCTTTTTGTCTTGTAAGTGTAGAGCTGCTTGCCCGTTCCCTCCTCCATCTAGCTCCATCTAACGTCTTCTACTGCCGCGTCAATGCTTTCCAACCACGGAGTCACCATCATCTTCATCATCGATGATGATCATCGTCATCAACAATGTGCTTTTTTAGCGATGCTTTTGGTCTTTGAAAAAAACGGCTCTGGCGTTAGCTCCTCGCGACCGGCCGCCATTTTTCCTTTGTTTTCCATTCTGATGTCCTGCTCAACGCTCTAGCTCCGCCTCTACTGACGCCCACCCGATCTTGTCAAAAGAGAGTCATCGCTGCCCTCTAGGGGCCAAAAATAGTCATTAGGCTCAAAAAACCTGCTTAAAACTTTCAGGAGAGCTCCGCAAGCCTTCCCAGCACCCGTTTCAAAAAAAAAAAAAAAAAAAAGGGAGGACGTCTTTTAATGTCTTTGGCGCTCCTCCGTAGGTTTTTGCAGAACGTCATTTAACGTCTTTGGCAGTAAAAGAGTTAAGATGACTCAACCACCTTACATGCTCGGCGCCTGGCAAGTCCGGATTGGCCTCCATAGCTTGCACAATTGGTTTTGGAGCTCCTTTTAAAATTGCAGACCGAAAAATTTGTGAATACAATACAGTATCGGTCGGCAAGTGTCCAGTCTTTAATGAGAATTCGACAAGTGCCCGATCAATGAATGTAGCAGCGTCCTCATCAATTTTTTGAGTGAACAACAAATCGGAAATGACAATTTCTGGAATAGGGAACAATTCACCTAATACTTCAAAAAGTGACAAATAATTATCACGTGTTAGCGCTTCACCATCCAGTAGAGAAGGCATCCCAGAATTAGACATTAACACTTCAAGTTGAGAGAGCGGACACGCCTGCGTTAACAATGCACGCTCATCCCCCGCTGTCAAGATCTGACCTATCACCTCCCTCTGCAGACCTCAGCCAATTCTGACCCCCCCCCCCCCCCCCCCCCCCGCGCCTGCAATGGGGGCAGCCTTTGTAGTGAAGGAATTTATGATTACTATTTTAAGTGTAATCTTTGCGTGTCCAAAATAATTGTATTCAGGATCTGATGAATAAGTTTTCTTGCAAGAATTTATTTAGAGGCCTCTAAAGACACAGTCAGGACATCACATCAGAATGCAACGATATGATCCCAAGTGTGTGACAATTTACAGAACATCGACTCATTTATACAAAAAAGATAAAAGGTTCCTCCTCCCGGCTCTTGATTGAACAAAGGGCAGACATGTCATCTCCTAGTGACCAAATGTTGATGTTATTAGCAAGCAGACGTGATGTTATTAGTAAGCAGAAGTTTACATACAGACATGTTGAACAAAGGTGTAATCTTATTAGTAAATAGACATTTACATTCAGTTCCCCTTCTTGACTGGGGGAGAAATGCAATTAGGATCTAACCCCAGACTTTTAGTCTCTAATGCCAAAAGGCTCTAAATAACATCATGCACATTCCTATCTTCAATAGCTTTGAGGGTGAGAGGATAAAATAAAGTTCACAAAATCATTACTCCACTGTATTATTTTAAACACTCATGATTATATCACATTGATATGCCTATAAGTAAACTCAAAAACAGTAAAACATCAAATTGAAAATATTAAATGTCTTCAGTCCTACCATTGAACTTCTATAAGTTCAAAAACCGGACATTTAATCCCACAATAGTCTAGAGAGAAAGTCCAGCGCGAATCTTGATCGTCGCAAAAATGAAGCAATGTTTATGTGTGGAGTTTAGAAATAAGAATAGCAGGTGAGAGAGAGAGAGAGAGAGAGAGAGAGAGAGAAAGAAAGATAGATAGAGGGGCTTAGCAGTCAAAATTCAGTTTGATTCATTAAAAAATTCAGTGGAAGGGGCATAATAAATGTGAGGCATAACAAACACTATGTGATGTGGTTAAGTGTCACGACGCAATAGCAGATGTGTCTGTCCCTCGAAGCCATCTCCTGGTGAAGGTCTTGTTGAATGAAAAGTGCGTTCGACAGTTGGTCAATTTTTTAAAAAGAGGCGTTTGTCAGCCTATTTCCGAACCCTGGCTCACTGCCAGAGATCGCAGGAAAGGTCACGGGACTTCATTCCCAGTGTGACTCAATCCTTGTGAATTGATGAAAAGGATTTGAGTGATTTCCCCCTTTCACCAGCAGATTGACACTTGATCAGCTTTTCCAGGCGAATCAACTGTGCCCATCTTTGCCCATGGAAAAGGCACTCCAATGAATCTTCTTTCCTCCGCGTCCTTGGGTAGCTTGTCAGGTAGACACTGGAACCGGGTGTGGTGGGATCCGTTAGATGGCTCCAATTGGTGTGGACGCAGATCAGCAGCTTAGTCAACCCCCTCAGTCGGTTTCAATTGATGTGATTTGATGAGCCTGGGACCTCTTGGCTCACATGTGGTGGATGTGGCCCCCACCATTATGATCAGCAAACCAATCTGTGTGCAAAATCATTTTCATTTAGTCACTCATAACATACATAGTCTTCATTCTTTACTTTGAAAAGAGCACCTGGTATTTTTTAGCAAATGTTAATTGTTTAAGTTCTGTAGGTCCTGAAACATGCTGTTGGACACGGAAAAAGTTATTTTTGTTGTGGCATTCAAACAGAATCCGTTTAATGACATTTGTACATTCAATGGCATAATAATGAAAGTCTTGTTGCCATTGAAACTTTATGAGGCCAATTGTTTAATATTTCTATTTTTCTTCAATGTCCTTGAGATCAGAGATAATATACTAAATCAAATATGTTTTAATCTCAATGCCTTTTCTATATCTTATGAAGTTTTGTTTTTTCAAGTGGGTTTGTCTGATCCAATCTTCCTAGGAAACCCTTATGATGGTAGATAATGATTAATCAAATATTTTACCATGATATTTACTGTTGTAGATTTTAGCATAAATGTGCTCTTTGTCGTACATCAAATTTCTGTATTTTTAATGCTGGTTTCTTATTATAGCAGTGTAAATCATTTAAAAACAACATCATCTTAACTCAGAACCATTCATGTCCGGCCGGGCCATGAACAGTCTGAGAAGAGATTTATACTCAAACCTTAAATAAACACTGCAGTTCATTTTTAACAACTTGTCTCATGAAAAAATGTCACCCAGGTGTGTCAATGTTCCTTCCACACCTAAATGGCATATTCCATGGGCTCTAGAAATTATACTTTTCAATCGTTTCTGAGATGGAACATACTTACCGTATTTCTGCTATAAGGGTCGTCTTTTGTCATCTTTGTAGAACTTACTTTCCTCCAAGTCAAATCCTCCCCATTCGCTGCCTGTAAATTCCTCACACCAAACTTCATTCTCACATCAGACTTCCTTTTGATACACAGACAGACCAGTCATTCTCACATCAGACAGACCAATCATTCTCACATCAGACTTCCTTTTCAACAAACTCAGACAGACCAATCATTCCCCCATCTGATAAAGATCAATTTTGATCATTTCAGACCTGAATGTGAAAACTGCAGCCGCTTCCAAATTGCTGCTTCAAAGAGGAAAAACAGACACCTTGTGTCCTGTAGATTAAAAAACAACCAAATTGTGACAATTTGGCCAACACCAGAACTATAAAAAGATCTCCAGCTGAGCTAGCCAGGAGCCATAAAAACAAAAGCCTTTGAGGCAAGAGTTTGTAATGTAAATTTGAATCCTGTAGATTAGAAAAACCACCAACTTAAGCAGATGTAAATTAAGATCCTGCAGCGGAGGACTTTTAGGGTCAGGAAGAGATGAGAAAAAGATTTAAAATAACCCCATTAATCTATTGCAGGTCACAAATCTTCCAAATATCTGCCATCTCAACTAGTAAAAGAAACGAGTTATAATCAGAAAAACAAAACAAAATCCCTACTTTACACCAACCAAAAAGTATTCTTAAAATGCCAACTAACCTCACCTCTTCTACAGAGTAGTGGGGGCTTGTAAAAACACAGCAGGGAACTTTGCAGATCATGACCCAATTAAAAATCAGTGCTGCGACCTAAATCAAAAATTAAAAATTTAACCAGCAAATTCGCCGTAATTGTTCCATATCTGAGTCCACTCTGAGAAGCCAAAGTTATAAAAGAGAAATGGGAAAAAAACTAGAAGGCCAAATTCAACAAGCATCGAACAACGGAAAATATAGTATTTAAGGATTAGAATAAATTTTATACTTCCCTAATTCACATAAGCTGTTCTCAATTTCCGAAACTGCGTTGCTATAGATCACATCTCCTCTCTGACATAGTACAGAGTGCAAATGTCTACAAACAGAATACAACATACGACCTCAGGCACCAAACTCAGATGATTCCAGAACTTTGAGTCCACAACTGTAGTTCATATTCCTTCCTGTCCTTGTCGATAGCAGTTTATGCAGAGCATAGTTCAAAGCGGGCACTGGGCTTTGTGTACTGGAGTTCTCAGGAAAAGTTCATCATGGCAGAATCGATGATAATCCTGTCGGCTCAAAAAGTTGCTGGACATTATGCTCAAACAATGCATAAGAGTCATTGAACAGTCACAGGACGAGCGGATTTACAGTGTACCATCCTTTTTGCAGTCCGTGTGGTCACTTCCCCCCCGAAAGTGACCATTGTTCAGTTCGCCGTCCACTCTGAACATCAAGCATAGCAGGAGAATGCTGTTCATTCCATTTCCAGCACTTTTTGGTTGAGTCACCCAAGTGAAACACCTTTCAGTCAAAGATTGAACCTGCTTGAAACATTTATACACTCGGAACAGACAGAGGGAGATGAGATCATAGCAAGAGAACACTGCTTGTTGTCATAGCAAGAGAACACTGCTTGTTGTCATTCAATTTCCAAGAAAAAATAAAATAAAAAATTCCCCCAAAATATTTTGTTTTTCAAACCCCTAATTTATTCATTTATTTATTTTGTGGTTTTATTTGAATTTGATCACTACACTATAGCAAGTAGTAGTACTATATTTACGCATATGTCTACCATAGACATCTTCATTACGTGTTACCTCAAATTTAAGAAAATGTGACAGCTGTCAGTCACCCTGGCCACTTGGATGGAAGTCCTTTCCAGACTTCTAGAATGGGACTCAGATAAAGACAAAGGTTAAATCATTTTCACACCTATGAATAAGTTATCAGAGATGCAGGGGAAATATAAAAATCAAAAATGAAAAGTCTATTTCAATTAAAATTTGGTTTTATTACTTATTCAACTATATTAAAAGTTGGTTTTATTACTCATTCAACTATAAAAACACAGATCTGATTTTAAAAATAATATGATAGTGGCCTGTAGTTAACTCTTTGACTGCCAAAAACGTTAAATAACGTTTAGTAAAATCCTATGGAGGCGTGCCAAAGACGTTAAAAAACGTTTGTTTCAAAAAAAAGGTGAAACTAACCATATTCTATTGTTGATTACTCAAAAACGGAATAAGGTAGAAACAAACATTTTTTTTCTGATGAAAGATGAGAGTCCAATCTTTCATTTGGTAGTATGGGTGTTTCCATAGTCCAAACACATAATTTTCTGTGGACCTTGAAAGATCAGTCAAAAGATCAGTCAAAATGCTTAAATCGGCTGGCACCCACGGCATCCCTTTTCTGAAAACGTCTGGCAGTCAAAGAGTTAACACCTAGACCTCTATATCCTTCCGCATAGCAGGACCAATTTGATCTTAACAGATTAGCATTAGAAGACCCCTGCTATTCACACACAACAGACTACAAGTCTCCCAAATGGAGACAATGGGAGAGAGGACTAAATTTATCACACCCCCTGTCCTTTTTATTTAGTTTGATTTAATTTTAACAGACAACAGTACAAATCACCACCTTCTTAAAACAGCAGCTCACGACCCCCATCCTTTCAAAATATGCAGATTTCCTGCTACCATTCTTTTTCACCCTTTTTTGAGGACAAAGAAACTGGAGAGAGAGGAAATTTTTTCCACCTCTTTTCCATTGAAATCTACTCTTTTCCTCTTCCTACAAAACGCCATTCATATACATCCTATCTTATCTCGCTCATTTTTGGAGACACAAAATACCTGCCTTCCAACAAACTCAGTCCTTCTTTCACTTACTGTAACTTCAGTTTCCTCTCCCTTGTCATAAAGGCATTGAGGAGAAAAAACACAAAAACAAGAAGAAATCAAATCCCCCCTTTAAACTCACAATTCACACATGCTTCACATATTCATAGTTTCAACTCACCAAACTAGACCCAGAACACACTGACACACACCACAAACTCCTCAACTTAATTCAGTGGCGTCTCAGTTGTTGAACCACAGACGAACACAAACCTCTCCGAAGTGCGCACTCATTTGTAAAATACACCGTTTATTCGTCTAATAATAACTTCACCACGTACTTATAGCTCAAATGTCGACTTATTCGCGCACAATCCATCGCAACGTTACGGCTGCGACACAGACACGTCGCGCACAATTTAAAACAAACAACGAAAAAACGCGTGGCCACAACACACCATGGAGCTTAACAAACAAACAAACGCGTACACTCAACAATTCATTTCTAAGCCAAGAGCTCTCGCTTGGTTCAAAATTTCCCCCCGGGTCATCTTTCACAGTCAACACTTCATCCAATTTATGTTCCAATTTCTTAACAGATGCGGCTGCCCGCAGCTAACTCATCCTTAGCCTTAAAACAGATTCGTACGGTAGCATCTTACCAAAAACTCATCTCCTGCGCAAAACTCGTACGCTGTCAGAGCCGCTAGCTTAGCATCAGTTTCCTCATTCTCAAAATCACTTAACACCGCCATCTGCGCAACTTTCACAGAGCTATCCAACGCTAATCATTCTAGCACAAACCAACATTTGGCTCACGACCCCACACCGTCTAACTTTTCTTCCATTCGAAGAAACTTATAGAAGTGTTTTTCACGGAGGTAATCAGCGTCTGGCGCTGTTTACACAATCAAATTCCACAAACACACCACATTTTACAACGGTGAGAACCAACCACGATCACAATTCGTGCGCATTCATACATTTAAAAGAGTTTCATACTTACGTTGACGCCGTGGTGGAAATGCGTCCAGCATCATGAACTCACTGTTCGCTTAGCGACCAATTCTGACTCTCGACCGGAAGTCTATGCAAACCTCCTTAGTTACGGTCAATTTTTTCGTCCATAATATGTAGTAATTAGTCGTTTTTAATATTTATAAAGTCAGTGACGTCTCACTTATTATACTGCGATATAACAGATCAAAAGTATTCTCATTAATCCCCCCAAAAAAATATTTTTCTTTTTTTTTTTTTTCAGACAAACACAAACAAGACGAAAACGAAACAGATATTAAATACCTTTTGCGCGACTTCAACAAATATATCCAGGATCTTCACGGGCGGCTTAAACCACACAGCTCTCGAACGTAAAAATTTACGGACGGCTAATATTACACCACACACCGTTAATATACGGGTGTTCAACACAGCAGACGCCTTGTGTGATCAACACAGGCCGCTTATAGAGCACAACACACAACAGCACTCACTTAAGTGTGATCAACACTTAGCGGCTAATAACACAACTACAATCAACCCAACAGCCAATCCCCCGTGGTACACAATCTCTTATGCCATTTACAACAGCGGAGCTCTCCTACTTGACGTCACTTCCGTAAACACGGGGCATTTCTATGCGCGACTTAATATTTTCCCGGCTTCTTATTTAACACAACATACACACACCGAGGAATTATGTCCCTCGGTTTAGTAATTCCACACAGCACACACCTTGTTACCACACAGGCGGCTAATCCACTCCGCACTCCCAGTATCTTATATACTGACGGCTTATTCATACGAAAAAATAAAAAACACAACCTATTCCACCGCGGAAAAGACTCCCATGCATGGTTCAATGTCGTAGTAATTTTCAAAATCGAGGACTTTCCGTCCCACCGTAAGAAATATTACTACAACCCCCCTAACTTGTTCACAGATCCCAAATACAACTTAGCACAGACGAAATGCAACTGTATTGATCCCAAACAACCAGAATTTCTCTACGTGGATAAAATGTCCACTCACCTTGTTAATATTTTTGCGCTTTAGAAATCCGGTGTTCAGGATCAATCACAGCTGTCGAAAAAATGTCTCAAGAAGTCCACGTCGGCGTCACCATTTTGAAGGAATTTATGATTACTATTTTAAGTGTAATCTTTGCGTGTCCAAAATAATTGTATTCAGGATCTGATGAAGAAGTTTTCTTGCAAGAATTTATTTAGAGGCCTCTAAAGACACAGTCAGGACATCACATCAGAATGCAACGATATGATCCCAAGTGTGTGACAATTTACAGAACATCGACTCATTTATACAAAAAAGATAAAAGGTTCCTCCTCCCGGCTCTTGATTGAACAAAGGGCAGACATGTCATCTCCTAGTGACCAAATGTTGATGTTATTAGCAAGCAGACGTGATGTTATTAGTAAGCAGAAGTTTACATACAGACATGTTGAACAAAGGTGTAATCTTATTAGTAAACAGACATTTACATTCAGTTCCCCTTCTTGACTGGGGGAGAAATGCAATTAGGATCTAACCCCAGACTTTTAGTCTCTAATGCCAAAAGGCTCTAAATAACATCATGCACATTCCTATCTTCAATAGCTTTGAGGGTGAGAGGATAAAATAAAGTTCACAAAATCATTACTCCACTGTATTATTTTAAACACTCATGATTATATCACATTGATATGCCTATAAGTAAACTCAAAAACAGTAAAACATCAAATTGAAAATATTAAATGTCTTCAGTAGCAATACGCTCAGATCGGAAGGCAAATAAGGCTTATACAGAGTGGCAGAATTTCCAGTGGCCGGATCAACTTTAGGCAACATGGGTGCTTGCAAACTTGTCTTAGAGCGAGTCGCTATTTGATTAGAAGCACTGTCTAAAAGTCTGTCTGACACGCTGAAGTCACGTAACCCAGAAACATCTTCCACCGCACGTTAGCTCTGCCAATTTCCTATGCATCTCTTCAATTTGATAGCTATTAGCAACAACAGATGCTTCTCCGGTCATTTCACGGTCCCGTTGTCTGAACAATTCATCACGTTCGGCCCTCAAAACACGATTTTGTTCAATCAATTCACCTTCAGCGGCCTTTTCAACACGATCCAGAATAGCACGCCATCTAGAACGAGTTGACTGTGGAATCTCCGCATGCCGGGTCAATTCCAATCCGAAAGCTCTCGCCTGGTTCAATCTTTCCTGCGGTTCATCTCTAATGGCTAACAGTTTATCCAAATGCAACTCCAGCCGTTTCACAGAAGCATGTACGCCATCAGCTAACGCATTAGCAGCCTTCACAACAGAGTCAGCAGTTAGCGTCTCATCACAGTTTCCCGAATCCCATTTTACATCGAGATTACCACCATTTACTGTTAAAACAGGTGCCTGCAAATCCTGCAGCATCTGAATAGCCGTACTATACGGTGATTCAGTAAACGGGGTCTTAGGGCCAAATCCCTCACCCGCGCTCGTTTCAGCATAAGCAGGCGGAGCCGGTAGCTTAGCATCAGCCACGCGGCCATCACCCTCGTGTTCGTTAGCCAAGTCGTGGCTAGTGGACTCGCTTAACACAGCTTTACGAGCAACCTTCACAGAGCTGCCCAAAGCAAGCATTCTAGCGTTAACCAACATTCGATCCCCCACCTTACATTGTCGTCTAACTTTTCTTCCATTCGAAGAAAATATAGATGTATTTTTTACGGAGCTATCCAGCGCCTGCCGCTTTTTTACACAAGAAAGTTCCACGGACTTCATCAATGCAATCAAACACGTCGTAGATAGTAACGGTGGAAACCAACCACTATCACAATTAGAGCGCATCCATTCATTTAAAAGAGTCTTCAACTTACGTCTTCGCCGTGCCGGGAGCGCTTCGATCATCACAATGGATGCCGCCTCGATTTGTGCGCCGAGCGACAATTTCTGACTATGGACCGGAAGTGTATGCAAATCAAACCAACCGGAATCACGGTCAAATATGTCGTCCATGATATGTAGTAATTAGTCGTTTTAATATTTATAAAGTCAGTGACGTCTCACTTATGGTACTACAATACAACAGGTCAAAACTATTCTCATTAGTCCCCCCCAAAAAATATTATTATGATTATTTATTTAGTTTTTTTTCTCAAAAAATAATAAAAAATAAAAATGAAACAGAAATTAAATATCGCTTTCGCGACAAATACATATATCCAGGATCTATCGATTCCGTCACGGGCGGCTTAATTCCACAAAATCAGAAAGAACAAAAATAAATAAGAAGCCCTTCTTTCGTGGAATCTGCAAATGCCGTTTTGAACGGCGGAGCGCTCCTACTTGACGTCACTTCCGTATACAACGGGCATCACTTTCTTATGCATAGTTCAATGTTGTAGTAATTTTCAAAATCGAGGTCTTTTGCGTCCCTCCGTAACAAAAACGACTTCAAACCCACTAATACTTGTTCACACAGATCTCAAATACAATTTGGTAAAGACGTAATTGCAGCTGTAGTAATCCCAAACAAACAGAATTTCTCTACGAGGATAATTGTCCACTCACCTTATTAATATTTGGCGCCTTTAGAAATTCAATGCATCCAGGATCATCACAGCTTTTGCAAAAAACGTCCAAATTTGTTTCCGTCGGAGGTCACCATTTTGAAGGCATTACAGTGGTACCTTGGCTCACGAACTTAATTGGTTCCCACAGAGAGTATGTGAGCCGAAAAGTTCGTCTTCCAAACAAGTATTTCCCATAGGAGACCATTGAAATGAGAATAATCCGTTCCCAGGTCCCCATAAAACACAATTTTCTACTAAAAAAGCCTTAAAACTACACAAAATATACCTTATTTTATGTATAATAAATGTGCTATTGTATTGTAATTAGAGAAATACACTGTACTGTATAATAAAGTGTTTTTATTTGCAAAACTTGCAACTTGCCTTTGTGATGGTACAGTAGTTGAAGGCTTGATGGAATGGAGTGGGAGGAGGAGGGAGGGAGGGAGTTACTGTTTGGAAGGAGAGTCCTCCGGTGTGGCTTCTCTTCTTTGCTTCTTAGGAGACTCTTTATCCTTGTTGCTGACTAAAAACCTCTTAATTGACACCTGTTGCTTTCTGAGTTGTAAGGTCTTACGAAACTGAGGCATCACATTATCATTCATCATGTTGATGATTCTCATAGCCACAGTCTTTTCTGAATGGTACTGTTCGACAAAATCCTGCACATCACTCCACTTTGCTAACATGGTCTTGTTGGAATTTATTGCTATATTAATATAAACTTAAGTTAATAATCTGACTCCAATTTGTGACCTTACCAAACTATCACTCATCCAACAATAGCATGCTCGTTCTGCAATAGAAAGGTATCAGGAAGCCGGCATTTTCACACACGAGTGGATTTATTCCTAACATTCAAATCTAATACAAACAGCTGGGGTCCCGGGTCCCTATCAATACAATTCTGTACGCCTCTGTCTCAAGCAGCAGACGTAGTCTCATCCGAGTTGCCCCAGTGAATAGTTATACTACACAATATGCAAATCACACAAGACAAAGACATCCTAACATAATTCTATTGGCTATGTGTTACTGCAGTTTTAACTTTAGCTCTCTATGATTGGACGTCCTTTCTTCGCCAAGTTGTTTTCGGGCTGCTTCTGGCTGGAATCTCCCCCAGACTTCTGGCCTTCGGTCTTATCTCGTCCTTGAAGCTGGCTCCTGTTTACTCTGAAGCACTGCATTCTTGTACATCCTTACTCAAACCCTTATTTCCTTTATTCCCATCTTTATATATTCCCTCATTTCCCCTCATGACCTCAGACTACTGAGGTCATCACTCACATACCTTATTTTATTATTAAAGACGAGCTAAAAAACACTAGCCATTAAGCTAAAAATCTATTAAACACGAGCTAAAAAAACACTAAACAATCAAAAATGAATAAACATCAATAAAGATTTCACTCTTATAAAAAATCTATAAAAAACTTCACTTCTAATAAAAAATTACTACAAAACTTTCACTTCTAATAAAAATCTATAAAAAACTTTCACTTCTAATAAAAAATTAATACAAAACTTTCACTTCTAATAAAAATCTATAAAAAACTTTCACTTCTAATAAAAAATTAATACAAAACTTTCACTTCTAATAAAAAATTAATATAAAACTTTCACTCTCTCTCATGGCCGCAGGTCCCTGAGACCACCTTCACATACTTACATCCCGGACTCCCGGAGGGCGACAGCTGTCTCCGCTTCCTGGGGGTCCTTCTGAGGGATCATCATATACTGACCACCCGGCTGTAGTGGCCCCAACGTGCGTTCAATTGTCTTAACAGTCAATGATCTGATACATGGAATACAACAACAGCCGCATAACACCATAATAGCGGAAAACATCGCGATAGACATCAATACTGATGCAATCAAGCTTTTATATTTGCCAAAGACGTTAACCAGTCAGAGTACCAACTGGTGTCCACGCCTGAATGCTCTTTCATTTTATTACTTAGCGTGCGCAGACCCTCCAATGCCTTAGTCAGGCGACCATCAGGAGATGTATTGTTGGGGATCAGAGTACAACACTGGTCCCCAAAAATACCACACACTCCTCCTCTTTCAGCTAACACCATATCTAAACTCATTCTATTTTGGAATGCCATAAGAGACGTGGCTGCTAATTGCTCGTGCACTGCCTGGAGTGCCGAAGTGGTAAAGTTCGCCAATCGTTGGACATTATAGTGGACATAATTAATCCGGTCCACATTTTTGTTTACTGTAATAAACAGAAAAATACTCATCCTGCCGCCACTTGATCCACCAATTTGTATTCATCAGGGACCCCTCTCGGAACTCCAATTGCATCTATGTATGTGGGGTCTCCTGCATTCAACCATTCTTGCATGTCCCTTTTCTTCCTCCCAAGGAAGGGGATTCTTCCCCACTGTCTAACTCCTTCCCAATTTATCCTAGCCATGTCTAATGCTGTCACACTAATTGGCATGATCAGCGTTACTAGGGCGCACTTACCTGAGGCATTGGGGGGAAGCCTATCGTACAACACTCTCTCTCCACACCACAGCCAAACATCAGCCCGAGCGAGAGGTATTCCTGCTGGCAAAGACACATTTTCATTACACCATGACTCCTGGATGTTTCCAATCCCAGGGCCACTCCCATGTAACTTTAGGCAGGTAAAATTTTGTTGTGCAACATGGATGTCAAAAATGGGCTTTTGCTTTTCCATATTTGTCAGTGGAAAGGCCGAATCCAATTGGCTGCACTTTCCTTGGAGAGTGTTGTTATACAGGAAACCAAAGAGACAGGTTTTAGATACAACAGTTGCTGCCATGATTTTCAAAACTGGTCTTGCACCTAAACATACCAAACAATCCTCGTTAGTATTCTTAGCGGCCTGTTCAGCCATCAGGAGCCAATTATTAGTGACCATAAAAATACCTGTGTCGGTTGTTTACACTTCAGATTTAACAGTAGTTGTTGTGTCTGTGTCAGCGTCTTACCACCATCTTGCTCTGCTTCATACCATACCGTTCCATTACAGGAATGATACACCATCACTCGTTCTCCTTTCGTTCCATCACTTCTATCATCCCGCACCATATGTTCAAACGCTAACATAGTCCACACAAAGCACAAGCCTGCAAACAAAATAGTCAATAAAGTTAAACATTTGCATCGTCGTCGTTTTTGTTCAGACACTTCCGAGTCCGATTTTGATGCAATTCTCGCCATCGACACATTCCCTCTCTTGACCTGCCCGTCCGGGCAGTCAATCTTTAAGCTCACCATTGGCAGGCACAAAGTCTGGGGCCGGGCGCAACTGTGAGTAATGGTACCACTTTTGTCCTTTAGTTTCAATTCTCATAATCGCTTGCACCTCATTTGGGAGGCCGTTCAGCATCGCCGTCCTGAACATCATCTCAGCTTCAGGGTAGCTGCCTGGGTGTTTACCTGTGGTCTCAATCCACAGCTCCAATGCCTGAGCATAATGTTGCTCTTTATCGTACATCAAATTTCTGTATTTTTAACGCTGGTTTCTTATTATAGCAGTGTAAATCATTTAAAAACAACATCATCTTAACTCAGAACTATTCATGTCCGGCCGGGCCATGAACAGTCTGAGAAGAGATTTATACTTATACCTTAAATAAACACTGCAGTTCATTTTTAACAACTTGTCTCATGAAAAAATGTCACCCAGGTGTGTCAATGTTCCTTCCACACCTAAATGGCATATTCCATGGGCTCTAGAAATTATACTTTTCAATTGTTTCTGAGATGGAACATACTTACCGTATTTCTGCTATAAGGGTCGTCTTTTGTCATCTTTGTAGAACTTATTTTTTCCAACTCCCATCCTCTTCATTCGCTGCCTGTAAATTCCTCACACCAAACTTCATTCTCACATCAGACTTCCTTTCAACCATACACAGACAGACCAGTCATTCTCACATCAGACTTCCTTTTCAACCATACACAGACAGACCAGTCATTCCCCCATCTGATAAAGATCAATTTTGATCATTTCAGACCTGAATGTGAAAACGGCAGCCGCTTCCAAATTGCTGCTTCAAAGAGGAAAAACAGACACCTTGTGTCCTGTAGATTAAAAAACAACCAAATTGTGACAATTTGGCCAACACCAGAACTATAAAAAGATCTCCAGCTGAGCTAGCCAGGAGCCATAAAAACAAAAGCCTTTGAGGCAAGAGTTTGTAATGTAAATTTGAATCCTGTAGATTAGAAAAACAACCAACTTAAGCAGATGTAAATTAAGATACTGCAGCGGAGGACTTTTAGGGTCAGGAAGAGATGAAAAAAAGATTTAAAATAACCCCATTAATCTATTGCAGGTCACGAATCTTCCAAATATCTGCCATCTCAACTAATAAAAGAAACGAGTTATAATCAGAAAAACAAAACAAAATCCCTACTTTACACCAACCAAAAAGTATTCTTAAAATGCTAACTAACCTCACCTCTTCTACAGCGTAGTGGGGGCTTTGTAAAAACACAGCAGGGAACTTTGCCTTTGTGCATTCCCCGTGGAATCCAAAGATCAGTGCTGTTGAGCTTAATCAAAATTAAAAATTTAACCCGCAAATTTGTCGTAAGTGTTCCATATCTGAGTGAGTCCACTCTGAGAAGCCAAAATTATAAAAGAGAAATGGGAAAAAATAGAAGGCCAAATTCAACAAGCATCAAACAACGGAAAATATAGTATTTAAAGATTAGACTAAATTTTATACTACCCTAATTCACATAAGCTGTTCTCAATTTCCGAAACTGCGTTGCTATAGATCACATTTCCTTTCTGACATAGTACAGAGTGCAAATGTCTACAAACAGAATACAACATACGACCTCAGGCACCAAACTCAGATGATTCCAGAACTTTGAGTCCACAACTGTAGTTCATATTCCTTCCTGTCCTTGTCGATAGCAGTTTATGCAGGGCAAAGTTCAAAGCGGGCACTGGGCTTTGTGTACTGGAGTTCTCAGGAAAAGTTCATCATGACAGAATCGATGGTTATCCTGTCTGCTCAAAAAGTTGCTGGACATTATGCTCAAACAATGCATAAGAGTCATTGAACAGTCACAGGACGAGCGGATTTACAGTGTACCATCCTTTTTGCAGTCCGTGTGGTCACTTCCCCCCCGAAAGTGACCATTGTTCAGTTCGCCTTCCACTCTGAACATCAAGCATAGCAGGAGAATGCTGTTCATTCCATTTCCAGCACTTTTTGGTTGAGTCACCCAAGTGAAACACCTTCCAGTCAAAGATTGAACCTGCCCGAAACATTTATACACTCGGAACAGACAGAGGGAGATGAGATCATAGCAAGAGAACACTGCTTGTTGTCATTCAATTTCCAAGAAAAAATAAAATAAAAAATTCCCCCAAAATATTTTGTTTTCCAAACCCCTAATTTATTCATTTTGTGGTTTTATTTGAATTTGATCACTACACTATAGCAAGTAGTAGTACTATATTTACGCATATGTCTACCATAGACATCTTCATTACGTGTTACCTCAAATTTAAGAAACGTGACATCTGTCAGTCACCCTGGCCACTTGGATGGAAGTCCTTTCGAATTTCAAGGCTCGTCAGACTTCTAGAATGGGACTCAGATAAGGACAAAGGTTAAATAATTTTCACACCTACGAATAAGTTATCAGAGATGCAGGGGAAATATAAAAATCAAAAATGAAAAGTCTATTTCAATTAAAATTTGGTTTTATTACTTATTCAACTATATTACACAGATCTGATTTTAAAAATAATATGATAGTGGCCTGTAGTTAACACCTAGACCTCTATGTCCTTCCGCATAACAGGAACAATTTGATTTAGCCTTAGACGACCCCTGCTATTCACACACACAACAGACTACAAGTCTCCCAAATGGAGACAATGGGAGAGAGGACTAAACTTATCACACCCCCTTTCATTTTTCTTTAGTTTAATTTAATTTTAACAGACAACAGTACAAATCACCACCTTCTTAAAACAGCAGCTCACGGCCCCCATCCTCACAGACCTTTAGTCCCTAATCAAGCGTGGGGGGAAGAGCTTTAAAAATTGTCACAGACAAAGGCAGAATTCTCCCCTACTTTCAAAATATGCAGATTTCCTGCTTACCATTCTTTTTCACCCTTTTTTGAGGACAAAGAATTTTGGAGGGAAAAAATTACTTTCCACCCATCTTTTCTTTCTTTCCTACACTTAAAAATCACTGTCTCAAACAAACTTACACTTCCATTCACTTAACTTCTGCACTTTCCTCATCTCCACAAAGGCAGTGAGGAGAAACAGACCAAACGGCCATTTTGATTTCTAAAATCTCGCTAGAACATCACACAACACACCTTTCCCATTGTCAGAGTCACACAAACAGTCACAAACTCCCTGCAGGCACACAAACAAGGAAAAAAATCACACAATCCACACATGCTCCAAACATTTCACCAACTGGGCTCAACAAACACTCACACACAACCTCCTCAACTTAATTCAGTGTCGTCTCAGTTGTTGAACCACAGACGAACACAAACCACTCCGAAGTGCGCACTCATTTGTAAAATACACCATTTATTCGTCTAATAATAACTTCACCACGTACTTATAGCTCAAAGGTCGACTTATTCGCGCACAATCCATCGCAACGTTACGGCTGCGACACAGACACGTCGCGCACAATTTAAAACAAACAACGAAAAAACGCGTGGCCACAACACACCATGGAGCTTAACAAACAAACAAACGCGTACACTCAACAATTCATTTCTAAGCCAAGAGCTCTCGCTTGGTTCAAATTTTCCCCGCGGGTCATCTTTCACAGTCAACACTTCATCCAATTTATGTTCCAATTTCTTAACAGATGCGGCTGCCCGCAGCTAACTCATCCTTAGCCTTAAAAACAGATTCGCACAGTAGCATCTTACCAAAAACTCCTCTCCTGCGCAAAACTTGTACGCTGGCAGAGCCGCTAGCTTAGCATCAGTTTCCTCATTCTCAAAATCACAATCATCTGCGCAACTTTCACAGAGCTATCCAACGCTAACATTCTAGCACAAACCAACATTTGGCTCACGACCCCACACGTCTAACTTTTCTTCCATTCGAAGAAACTTATAGAAGTGTTTTTCACGGAGGTAATCAGCGTCTGGCGCTGTTTACACAATCAAGTTCCACAAACACACCACATTTTACAACGGTGAGAACCAACCACTATCTTAATTCGTGCGCATTCATACATTTAAAAGAGTTTCATACTTACGTTGACGCTGTGGTGGAAATGCGTCCAGCATCATGACCTCACTGTTCGCTTAGCGACCAATTCTGACTCTCGACCGGAAGTCTATACAAACCTCCTTAGTTACGGTCAATTTTTTCGTCCATAATATGTAGTAATTAGTCGTTTTTAATATTTATAAAGTCAGTGACGTCTCACTTATGATACTACGATATAACAGATCAAAACTATTCTCATTAATCCCCCCAGAAAATTATTATTATTATTTTTTTTTCCAGACAAACACAAACAAGACGAAAACGAAACAGATATTAAATACCTTTTGCGCGACTTCAACAAATATATCCTGGATCTTCACGGCGGCTTCTAACACACAGCCCTCGAACGTAAAAAATTCACGGACGGCTAATATCACACCACGCACCGTCAATAAACGGGCGTTTAACACAGCAGACGTCTTGTGTGTTCAACACAGACCGCTGATAGCACACCACACACAACAGCACTCACTTAAGTGTGATCAACACTTAGCGGCTAATAACACACCTACAATCAACCCAAAAGCCAATCCCCCGTGGTACTCAACCTCTTTCTTTTCCTCTCTTATCGCTGCCAGCGCAGTCGCAATAGTCGCCAATTGGTGAATGCCCCGTCTATCATTCTCTACATCTTCAACTTCTTTTCTGAGTTTATGACGCTTTCGCCATCCAACTCGGCTCTGTTCCTCGTCCATATCTTGAATATTTGCCAACATTCTGCTCTCCTTTTCCTGTAACTGCCGCGCTAACTTCGACATATCCCACGTTCCAGGTTCTCCGCGAAACAATTCATCTCTCTTTAATTTCCGAAACAACTTCTGACACCGTTCTCTTTCCTTCTTAATTCTCTTACTTTCTATTCCACTAATCAACTGTGATTCCAGCTTAGCGTAATGACCATTAATCTCCGACCAGACTTCAGGGGACCCGAGACCCTCATCACACTTTCTCTTATCTGCCATCCTTAAATCCACTCGCACGTGTCCTAATCACTTCTCTTGCAGTTTAATTTTAGTTTTTACATTCACACCGCTTCCACACTGATACGTAAATCCCAGATTTTAAACCGTATCGATACGTAAATCCCAGATTTTACACCGTATCTAACCACGAATAGTTGCGACCTATTCTAGTAGGTAAAGCCCAGATTTTATACCCTACTAATGTCCACACTTTATACGTAAATCCCAGATTTTAAACCGTATCAAACCACGAACAGTTCCAAACTTATTCGAGTAGGTAAATCCCAGATTTTATACCCTACTAACACGTCCCACATTCCTTCCTCTCATAATTTAGCGTTGCCAATGTGCAGAATTTAAACAAAAGGAATCTGCTCACCTTGTTTGAGTATGGGCCCAAGAGGAAAGCCGATCGGACGTGTGGCTTTTTCAGGTTGTCACCTGGTGTGGACTTGGATCCCAGATCCTCGAGTCCCAGACTCTTGTGGTTTTCTCGAAGTCCCAGACTTCTTTTTTACCTCTCTTGCATCACGTCGGCGTCACCATAAATTGTTGGAATTTATTGCTATATTAATATAAACTTAAGTTAATAATCTGACTCCAATTTGTGACCTTACCAAACTATCACTCATCCAACAATAGCATGCTCGTTCTGCAATAGAAAGGTATCAGGAAGCCGGCATTTTCACACACGAGTGGATTTATTCCTAACATTCAAATCTAATACAAACAGCTGGGGTCCCGGGTCCCTATCAATACAATTCTGTACGCCTCTGTCTCAAGCAGCAGACGTAGTCTCATCCGAGTTGCCCCAGTGAATAGTTATACTACACAATATGCAAATCACACAAGACAAAGACATCCTAACATAATTCTATTGGCTATGTGTTACTGCAGTTTTAACTTTAGCTCTCTATGATTGGACGTCCTTTCTTCGCCAAGTTGTTTTCGGGCTGCTTCTGGCTGGAATCTCCCCCAGACTTCTGGCCTTCGGTCTTATCTCGTCCTTGAAGCTGGCTCCTGTTTACTCTGAAGCACTGCATTCTTGTACATCCTTACTCAAGCCCTTATTTCCTTTATTCCCATCTTTATACATTCCATCAGTCTTGATGCTCTCACTTGATGCTGCAGCCATCTCCTCCTCCTCCTCGTCCTCACATGACAACTCCTGAACGGCTTCCTTCTGCTTGTCCTCTTGAAGGCGAATCAAATCCTCTGTGTTGAGGACCTCATTATGGGCAGCAACAAGCTCCTCGACGTCATCTGCATCCACTTCGAGTCCCATATTCTGTCCCATGGAAACAATGTCGTTCACAACAACAGAGTCTTGAGGATCAAATCCTTCAAAGTCCCTCTCAAGGATGCATGCGGGCCACAACTTCTTCCATGCTGCTTTCAAGGTTCGAAAGGTAACATCATGCCAAGCCTTTTCTATCATTTGAACACAATGATTTACATTGAAATGTGATAGGGGATAGGGATAGGTCGGTGTCATTGGTCACACGAAAGCACCGAGTAAATAAAGCCTTAGTGTAAAGCTTCTTGAAGCTTGCGATCACTTGCTGGTCCATGGGCTGCAGGAGGGGGGTTGTGTTGGGAGGGAGGAATTTCACCTTGATGAATTCAAGATCACCTTGAAGTTCCTCCTTCAAATTTGGTGGATGCGCTGGGGCATTGTCAAGGAGAAGAAGACACTTGACAGGGAGTCCTTTCTCCTCGAGATATTTCCTCACTGAAGGAGCGAAAACATCATGCATCCAGTCCATAAACAGGAGACGAGTAACCCAAGCTTTGGTGTTGGACTTCCACATTACAGGAAGCTTGGATCTAACCACCTGGTTTTTCTTGAAGGCCCTTGGGTTTTCTGAGTGATAAACCAACATCGGTTTTATCTTACAGTCGCCACTGGCATTGGCGCACAGCAGGAGGGTTAGCCTATCTTTCATAGGCTTATGCCCAGGGACGGACTTCTCTTCCTGTGTAATGAAAGTCCGGTTAGGCATCTTTTTCCAAAAAAGGCCGGTTTCATCAGCATTAAACACTTGATGAGGAACATAGCCTTCTTCTTCCACCATCTTGAGGAATGATCCCTTGTAAGCTTCGGCAGTTTTAGCGTCAGAACTGGCTGCCTCACCATGACGAATGACACAATGAATCCCTGTACAACGCTTAAAGTTCTCGAACCATCCGTGGCTAGCCTTGAAATCATCAATGGATGATGAACTTCCAGGTTGCCTCTCGATGATATCCGCGTGACGTTGCCGTGCTTTCTCGGCGATAATAGCCTCACTCACACTGTCCCCTGCTAGCTGCTTTTCATTGATCCAAATCAACAGAAGTTTTTCAACCTCTTCTATTGCCTGAGACCGTTGCTTAGACAACACAGAAACACCCTTAGCCACACACGCACCCTTAATAGCTTCCTTGTTCTTAAGGATGGTAGCAATGGTAGACTTAGCGTACTGGTACTGGGACGCTAAGTCACACAAACGCACACCTCGTTCGTGTTTTTCGATGATCTCCTTCTTCTGCTCGACCATAATTTTCTTTAAAGTCTTCTTAGGCTTAACACTAGCCTTTTGTGGGGTCTTTTTCGGTCCCATGGTAGCAAAAGTACACTCCAAAAGTACTCCAAAATGTCTACCGAACACAAACCACGTCCGCACTCAAACAAAGGGGGCGACGAACTGGGACGCCATGAGCGTGCGTCAGCTTCTCGTGATTTCTCGTGTCGCGAGATTTGGTTCGTCCGCCGAGACAAAATGCTCGCGAATTTAATGTTCGTGAGGCGAAAAGTTCGTGAACCGAGGTACCACTGTATTTGATTACTTTATTAAGTGTAAAGTGTATATATATAGCTATATATATATATATATATATATATATATATAGCTATCTCATTCTCCCTCTCTCTGTATATAACTATCTCTCTCTTTGTATATAGCTATCTCTCTCTGTATATAACTATTTTACTCTCTCTTTGTCTTTAGCTATCTCTCTTTTTCTCTCCCTCTGTCTGTCTCTGTATATAGCTATCTCTCTCTTTGTAAACAGCTAACTTTCTCTCAATCTTTCTGTATATAAAAATCTCTCTTTTTCTGTATATAGCTTTCTCTCTCTCTCTCTGTATATAACTATCTATCTATCTCCGTATAGAACTATTTCTCTCTCTTTGTATACAGCTATCTCTCTATTTCTGTATATAGCGTTCTCTCTTTCTGTCTCTTGTCTCTGTATATAGTTAGCTCTCTCTCCCTCTCTGTATAGCTATTTCTCTCTCTCTCTGTCTCTGTTTAGCTATCTCGCTTTTTCACTCTCTGTCTCTGTATATAGCCATCTCTCCGTCTCTGTCTGTCTCTGTATATAGCTCTCTCTCTCTCTGTATATAGCTATCTGTCTGTCTCTCTTTCTCTATCTCTGTTTATATCTATCTCCCTCTCTCTCTGTGTATAGAGCTCGCTCTGTATATAGCTCTTTCTCTCTCTCTGTATATAGCTCTCTCCCTCTCTGTCTCTGTTTAGCTATCTCGCTCTTTCTCCCTCTGTCTCTGTATATAGCCATCTCTCTGTCTCTCTTTCTGTCTGTCTCTGTCTCTCTCTGTGTCTCTCTCTCTTTCTGTATATACCTATCTCTCTCTCTTTTTTTTTCTGGAGAGCTCAGTATTGTTCATTCGGTAATTTTACCGATTTGACATGTCATCATCATTGCTCTCCTTTTTTTTTTTGTATGTGGGTGATTATGTGTGTGTGCGTGCGTGCGAGTGTGTGTGTATTCGTTAGTTTACCTAAAACCTATTTTTAAAAATCCCATACGTTCACCTAAACCGAACACTTCCAGCCAGAGTCGTGAGGCCGTCAGGAGACCCGAAGGACCAAAGAAAAGAAAGGAATGTGAAATCCAGTACCGACCAGACACCACCCACCAGGCCACCAGCCAGAGTCCTTCACCAACCCCAGAGACATCTAAATTCCAACAAGTCAGGGAGACCTCAAGAGACCAAAGAAGAGACTGAGGAAAGGAAGGAAGGACAGACGAAGCAGAGTGAGATCCACAGACACCAGCCTCCACCGATTCAATGACCTGAGGAAGAAGCAGATTGTGTCTGAGTTTCGATAGATGCTGGTGTGGTGGATCTGGCATGCATGAAAATCTCCACCAAGAGGGGAGCCGTCGACCCCTACCAGGACAGAGCAAGCGCAGCACCTCAGGGCCCCCCAGGCCGCGGCAGCGCCAAAGGATGACCCCTGGGCCCTGCAGGGGCCACCAGCCGGAGAGCCAACCCAGGAGCAGGAGCGCCCCCCACTCCGACGCGGCCCACGCCCCCAACCCAACGCAGCAGGACGGGGAACTGCAGGCCCGCCAGGCACCCCTCCGGTCCACAGCCCCCGCTCCCCCCACCACGCCACCCAGCAACCAACAGAGGGGCAGACCCACCCACGCCCAGCCAGGGGGGGACAGCACCTATAGAATTAACCCCTGGCATACAGTGAATCCGAATATTAACCCTTAATGCCCATTGGAGGTGAATCTGCTCGATACTGTTGGCAGCAACTGGGTTCCTGACTATAAAAACACAACCATTAGTTACAAATTGCCAAATACAGAAACATCAATGTAGGTTATCACGATGTGGTGGCTCTCGCTAACAGGCAGAATTAAGTAACCAGAATAAGGTTAAAATATTCTATATACGTAGACCATGTTTCTATAAATTTTGATATTTGGTTTTTATTTGAGGCAGATATTTTTTCCATTAAAATGTGATTTATGAGGAGGTTAGACCATTGGTCGATGTTCAGAGTTTGTTCATTTTTCCAGTTAACAATAATTGTTTTTTTTGCGATAGTAAGGGCTACAAGTGTAGATTGAAATTGTTTATGTGGTAAGTCAGTTGTTGTTCGGTCACCTAGCAAACACAAGTTTGGAGATAAAGGTATCCTACAGTCCAAGATAGCGGGAAGTTTTTCTAAGACTTTAGTCCAGAAATACATAACCGGAGTGCATAACCATAAAGCATGAAAATAAGTGTCTGTAGTGTTTTGTAAACACTGGAGACAAATGTCGGAGTCTGAGAGCCCCATTTTCTTCATCATATATTGAGTAATGTATGTTCTATGAATAATTTTATATTGGATAAGTTGTAAATTTGTGTGTTTTGTCATTTTAAATGCGTTTTCACAAACTTGAATCCAAAAGTCAGATTCCGGAGCTGTAGACAAGTCTGTCTCCCATTTCGAGATGGTAAAGACATTTTATCAGTATATGAAAGTAACATATATTTTTGAAATTTTTTTTGTTGTTGTCGGAGAAAGCTTGGTAATATCTTTAGCTAAAACACGAGGTTGGAGTGTACCCCGAAATGTTGGAATTTGTTTCTTTATCATATTTTTAACTTGTAGATAATGTAAAAAAATTCAGTTTTTTGTTTTATATTTTTGGGTTTTTAAAACAATTATGTTGCTTAATCAATGTTGTAATAAAGAGTAAATCTAGAAGCCTGAGGTTATTACAATCCTTCTGTTCTAGTTCCAGCCAAAAGTTAGTATCTCTGTTGGGTTGTGCCCATAGAATTATATATTGTAGCTTGTTAGCTATATAGTAGTACGTAAAATTTGGTGCCTCTAGACCACCTTTGGATTTACTTTTCTGAAGAGTAAATAGACTAATCTTTGCTTTTGCTTTTTATTCCAGTAAAATTTTGTAACGGCTGAGTCCAACAACTGGAACCAGTTAGCCGTAGGTTTACATGGAATCATTGAGAAAAAATAGTTTATTTTGGGTAAAACTTTCAATTTAATGGTGGCTATTCATCCTATTAGAGAAATAGGAAGATTATTCCAGCGCTCCAAGTCACTATAAATGTTATCCAGAAGTGGAGAAAAGTTTAAATGAATTAAATCAGTTAATTTAGGTGAGATTTTTATGCCTAAGTATTTTAAATTACCTATAGGAAATAAGTAGTGTGGGTCCTGACCATGATTTTGTCCAGTTAATAGAATAATCTGATAACTGTGAGAATTTAGTTATTAAGTTAAATACTTCCCCTAGCGAAGTAGCCGGCTTTTCTAAATAAAGTAAGATGTCATCGGCATATAGATTAATTTTATGTTCTGTTACCCCAGAGTGAATTCCTTGAATCCTTCTTTCCTGGCGTATGGCTAATGCAAGTGGCTCAATAAATATTGCAAATAATAAAGGGGACAGTGGGCATCCCTGTCTTGTGCCTCTCTGTAGAGTAAAACTCTGAGATATAATCCCATTACAGACGCTCCCCTACTTACGAACATTCGTGTTACGAACAACGGTACATACGAACATGTCTGCGTGCATGCGCGCATGTCAAAAAATGTTCGGAAAGAGATGCTGTAAGTTAGATTTTTTATTGCGCACCTTTTTCCGAGTACTGTAGTGCTTCTTTCCGCCGCTAATACCGACGCTTGGCGCTGTGAGAACTCACCCAGCATTGGAGGCTCAGCAACGTGTCGAGGAGGGGGAAGAAGAAGAAACGCCTGTCGCTCATAGATAAAGCCATCGCACTCTTCGAGCAGCAAGACCCAAATATTGAACGTTGCACAAAGGTTGCAAATCAATTGAATGATGCCATACAGTGCTACCGCATCATTTATGATGAAAAAAGAAGAAAACTGTGCAATCGTAGTTAGATTGCTTCTTTCGGCCAGTTTCTAATAAATCCTCCAAGGAAGATACTCATCAACCCTCATCTTCTTCCTACATTGAAGTTACGGAGGAGGAAGTAACTTTTGAAGCCCATTCCAGCGACGACGAAGAACCTCTCATGATATAAAATCATCCTCTTCCTCCTCCTCCTCCTCCTCCATCAAATCCTTAAGCATCGAGTACATCTTCCAAAAGTAAGTTAAACTTCATTTTATTTATCTTATTACGTACATGTACATACTGTGTGTGTCTCTCGCTCTCTCTCTCTAACATATGTAGTACAGTACTGTACGTATTCTCTTTAAACATAAATTATAATACAAAATATAGCACTGAAGCAACTTGCGAACAAATTCACCTTACGAACGATCGCTCGGAACGTAACTCGTTCGTAAGTTGGGGAGCGTCTGTAGTAGTAACTGTAGCTTTGGGAGAATCATATAATACTGACACCCAGTGGATAAATGATTTCCCAAAGCCAAATTTATTTAAAACAGCAAAGAGGAAGGACCAGTTAACTTTGTTGAAAGCTTTTTCTGCATCCAATGATATAATAACTGCCTTTTTATCATGCCGCTGTGACATGCTAATAAGGTTAAAGAGCCTCCTAATATTATTAGTAGAGTGACGATCTTTAATAAAGCCTGTTTGATCGCTATGAATGATTGTCGAGATTACTGTTTCTAGTCTAGATGTGAAAGCCTTAGTGATAATTTTAATATCAGCTTTAATTAGTGAAATCGGACGGTAACTTGATGGAAGGGTAGGGTCTTTTTCTGGCTTTAATAAAAGTTTCATGTAAAAGTAAGTAAAAAGTAAAAGTATTCATGTGTGGGCGTATGTAACCATTAGTTTTGATTTCTGTTACTACTCTTAAGAATAGTGGAGCAAGCATTAACCAGAAGTGCTTAAAAAATATAGCTGGATAACCATCCGGGCCAGGTGCTTTGCCATTAGGCATACTATCTAGAGCACTGTACAACTCGTTTATAGTAAGTGGCGCATCTAACATATCTTAATATTCAGTAGTTAACTGAGATATATTTAAGCTACTGAGGAATGCCTGAATATGCTCAGGGTTAGGCTTGTTAGTTTCTGAGTATAGGTTGCGATAATAGTTGTAAAAAATTTGATTAATTTCTTCTGGTGATTGTGTGCATTCACCAGTTGTCCCTTTAATAGCCGTTTTAAGAGATTTTTCCCGATTGCGTTGAAGTTGGTTTGCAAGAAATTTACCTGATTTGTTATTATATTCAAAGTTGTTGTATCTCAATTGTTGTATTATAAACTCTGTCTTTTTAGTTAGCATATCGTCTAACTGTATTTTTGTATTTTGTAAGTCAGTCCATAATTGGTTATTTGGGTTTATTGCGTACTCATCCGTCAGTTGTTTAATTTTATCTTCCAAGTCTTTTTCTAATTTTTTATCTTGTTTCTTTTTATAAGATGAATATGATATAATTTTACCTCTAATTACTGCTTTCCCAGCTTCCCAGAGAAGAGATGGCGATATGTCAGGAGAGTCATTTATTTCCAAAAAGTCTGCCCACTCTTTTCTTATAATTTTGTCAAACTCTGCGTCGTTTAGCAGTGAGATAATAAAACGCCATGTCGGTGGTGGTTTAAAGGTATAATCAACTTGTAGGGAAAGGGAGACTGGTGCATGGTCGCTAATAATAATATTATTGTATTTTTGTATTATAGTATTTTTGTGACAGTTTTATCAGCAATAGAGTTATTTGTAAGAAAAAAGTAATTCTTGAAAAAGACCGGTGCACAGCGGAAAAGAAGGTAAATTCCTTCTTATTTGGGTTTTTAAGTCTCTAGCTGTCGACGAGGACAAAATCATCCATATATTCCCCTATTACTTTAGTAGATTGTAATCGCCTTATACACATTGTATTATTAGAACGGTCTATTAATGGATTTAAGACTGTGTTAAAGTCTCCTCCTATAATAATAGAGTTTGCTGCTAAATCAAACAGCTGAGAAAAAAAATAATGGAAAAAGGCCGGATCATCATTATTAGGGGCATATAAATTACCAAATGTATATATTTCATTAAATATAGTCACCTGAATAATAATGTATCGGCCCTATCTCCGATATATATATATATATATATATATATATATATATATATATATATATATATATATATAGACCCATCTCTCTCTTAGTATATACTGTAGGTATCTCTCTCTCCCTCTGTATAGCACTCTCTGTCTCCCTCTCTCTTTGTATATAGCTATCTCTCTCTCTCTCTCTCTCTGTATACAGCTATCTCTCTCTATCTCTGTCCATAGCTATCCCTCTCTGTGTCTCTCTCTATATAGCTATTTCTCTATCTATCTCTATCTGTCTGTCTCTGTATATAGCTCTCTCTCTCTATCTGTCTGTGTCTGTATATAGCTCTCTCTCTGTCTCTGTATATAGCTATCTCTCTCTCTCTCTGTCTGTCTCTGTATATAGCTTTCTCTGTCTGTCTCTGTACAGCTATATCTCTTCGTCTCTCTCTCTCTTTGTGGCGACACCCTCCTGCGGGAGATGGCATCGAGCCTATGCAGCTGAAGTGGAGGACCCAAATGCAGGAAGGTAGGAGAGCCACGGCAGGGATGCTGGTAACTTAGTTTTAATAAAAAACAAGGAAACACAAGATCACGCCCGAGGGCGGATAAAACAGTGAGTAGTGTGGGATACGGAGTAGATCCACGGAGAAACGCTACTAGTCAAAGCACTCGTGGTGTCCACAGCGCCTGGAAAGATTGCACCTAGAACGGTAGCAGAATCACGTCAGGTCTTGTGAGTAGCGTCACGGAGTAATAACCCGACACTCCTTGCTGTTTCTGCCAGGCTTTTATCTTGGCCTGATGAGCTAATGGGCAGCAGGTGTGTTTGGCAGGATCCACCCTCCAGCTGTTTCCCCAGCAACTGCAAGGGAAACAGAAACAGCTGACCCCAATCATGACTGTCTCTCTCTCTCTTTGTATATAGCTATCTCTCTCACTCTCCTCTCTCTTTGTAAATAGCTATCTCTCTCTCTCCATCTCAGTTTATTGTAACCTCTCTTTTTCTGCATATAGCTTTCTCTCTCTCTCTCTCTTTCTCTCTATATATATATATCTCCCTCTCTCTGTATATAAGTATCTCTCTTTTTGTATATAGCTATTTCTCTCTCTCTGTATTTACTGTCTGTCTCTGTATATAGCTATCTATCTCTCTCTCTTTGTATCTCTCTCACTCTTTTTTTAAATAGCTATCTCTTTCTCCATCTCTTCATATATAGTAATCTCTATTTTTCTGTTTATAGCTGTCTGTCTCTGTATATATATATAGCTCTCCCTCTCTCTCTGCTTCTTGTCTTTGTATATAGCAATTTCTCTCTTTCCCTCTCTGTCTCTGTATAGCTATCTCTCTGTCTCTTTATATAGCTCTCTCTTTTATCTCTGTCTCCCTCTCTGTATATAGCTATCGCTCTCTCTCTCTGTATATAGCTATCCCTCTCTCCCTCTCTAGAGCTATCTCTCTCTCTGTATATAGCAATCTCTCTCTCTCTCCCTCTCTTTCTTTATATAGCTTTCTCTTTCTCTCTCACTCTCTGTATATAGCTCTCTCTCTCTCTCACTGTCTCTGTATATAGCTCTCTCTTTTTGTATATAGCTATCTCTCTGTCTGTCTCTTGTCTCTGTGTATAGCTATCTCTTTCCCTGTATATAGCTATCTCTCTCCCTCTCTCTCTGTATATAGGTATCCGTCTGTCTCTCTCTTTGTCAATCTGTCTCTGTATATAGCTAGCTCTCTCTCTCTCTGTATATAGTTGTCTCTCTCTCTCTCTCTCTTTGAATAGAGCTATCTCTCTCTCTCTCTGTATAGAGCTATCTCTCTCTCTGCCTCTCTCTGTATAGAGCTATCTCTCTCTCTCTGTATAGAGCTATCTCTCTCTGCCTCTCTCTCTCAATCTGTCTCTGTATATAGCTCCTTCTCTCTCTCTCAGTCTGTCTTTGTATATAGCTATAGCTATCTCTCTTACTGTATCTCTCTGTATAGAGCTATCGCTCCCTCTCCCTTTCTATAGAGCTCTCTCTCTCTCCCTCTCTGTATATAGCTCTCTCTGTCTGTCTCTGTATATAGCTCTATCGCTCACTGTCTCTCTATATAGCGCTCTCTCTCTCTCTCTATATATATATAGCTATCTCTCTTTCTGTCTCTGTGTATAGCTATCTCTCTCTTCCTCTCTGTTTAGCTATCTCTCTCCCTCTATGTCTGTCTCTGTATATAACTTACGCTCTCTCTCCCTCTCTGTCAGTCTCTGAATATAGCTCTCTCTCTCTCGCTGCTTCTTGTCTCTGTATATAACACTCTCTCTCTGTCTCTGTCTAGCTATCTCTGTCTCTTTATATAGCTATCTCTTTTTCTCTCTGTATATAGCTATCCCTCTCTCTCTGTGTCTGTCTCTTGTCTCTGTATATAGCTATCTCTTTCTTCCTCTCTGTATAGCTATATATCTATCTTTTTTTCTCTCTCTGTATATAGCTATCTCTCTCTCTGTCTCTTGTCTCTGTATATAGTGAAGGAATTACCTTTATTTTGTAATTTTTTGCGTGTTCAAATAAATCCAAGATGAGATTCTTGTGAAGAGGGTCCTTGCAAGGTGGATTTATTACAGAGATCTCTGGTCACACAATTGCATATCACCCAAGCAGTGTCATCCAATATGTGTCTCCTTTTTTGCCCACACAGCCTCTTTATTCAAAACATGAGGAAACACCTCTTTCATCCCGTGAGGTACAAAATGAGTTTGTTCGTCCTTGAACTTTTGAAAACCGGATTTCTGACGAACAGGAACTAGACTTCTTAGATAAACATACGAAACATATTAACTTTCTCATGTCTGAGAAATCAGTAGAAAAGATAGCAAGAATGGCAAAAGCATTACTCATCAGGTTATGTTAGGTTAACATAATTACACCTACATCAACAAATCTATAATGAAATGCAAAACAGGTCAAATGTAAAATAAAACAATAAAAATGTTAACAATGTCAACAATAGCTATCTCACTCTCTCCCTCTCTTTGAATATAGTTCTCTCTCTCTCTTTGTATAGAGCTATCTCTCTTTCTCTGTAAATAGGTATCGCTCTCTCTGTCTGTCTGTCTCTGTATATAGCTATCTGTTTTGTGGAAAACACTACTTCATCTTTATATTTTTATGCAGGATCGTGAGTGATCGGCGGTAACAATGAATACACAGAGACTGATTTACTGTGCTAGAATAATTGTCTTTTATTCCCCGCAAACAGCAATTAACACCTGTACTGTGCTAGAATAATCGTACGTTTTATTCCCCGCAAACAGCAATCGACACCTGTACTGTGCTAGAATAATTGTACCTTTTATTCCCCGCAAACAGCAATAAATACAACTCACTTTGCTAGAATAATGGTGCCTTTTATTCCCCGCAAACAGCATTCAACACACTTCAACGTTAAGCAGCATAATATGATCATCATCAGCGCTTACCTTGACACTAGACCGGAGAGCCCATGGTAGAACGAGCTGCAAAACGGCTGGGCAATCGTACGTATTCCACAGCTGACTCTGACCGGACCGTGTGCCGCTCCGTCTTTTATTCGTTAGCGTGGGAAACCGGGCTAGCCAAGCCCTTTCTCAGACACTTTCGAAAACATGTTTTGCAAAGCAGTTATAAGTATAATTATTTCTCTCTCTATGTCCCTCTCTGTATAAATCTCTCTCTCCCTCTCTGTCTCTGTTTAGCTATTGAAAGAGGAATAAAATTATTTGTCCTCTTTGCGTGTTCCAAAACTTGAAGACAGATTTAATGTAAGAAAAAACACCTTTGCAAAAATGATTTTATCTAACAGAGATCTCTGGACATCGTAACATGCTCCAAACTTCACAAAAATAGGTGGAGTGCCGAATGTAGTTCTTCCGTATGTAGAATGGCTTCTTATAGTTAAAAGACCTCCTCTCTTTCATTTGTAGACAAAACATATCTCTGGGTACTTTTCCATGAGCAGTAGCGAAAACAAGGTCAGGTGGGTGTGTGTTCGAGACAGACTCTGTTCAAGGACTAAATGTGTTATATAGTTGAAGGGCATATTGAAAAACAGAATTCTCAGTAAACAGCCGCAGCCGCACTCTCCAGACAAAACATATACACTTTCAAGGCACTTCTCGCATTTTCCCCACAACAAAGTCTCACAAACAAGTTGAACCAGATGTATAGTGACCGTGAGTAATGGCGCAAATAAAGAGTGTATGTGTGTTATTTCAAAGCAGATTCTGTTCTCAAGACCAAAATGTGCGTGTGCAATAAAAGGGAAGGAATTTTAGACCAAACCATGTGTACCAGCTTAAGGTCAAATTATACTGAGGCCAACACCACCTTTGCATCTATAAAATATTTTAACATGGTTAATAAAGAATTAAAATGTTAATAATGTATAACAATGGTTAATATATGAAATTAAGTATTAAAAATGTTATAATATCTAACACTATCTCTTTCTCTCTCTGTATATAGCCATCTGTCTGTCTCTGTATATAGCTTTCTTTTTTATCTCTCTCTCTGTAGAGAGCTATCTTTCTCTCTCTATGTATATATCTGTCTCCCTCTCTATAGAGCTCTCTCTCTCTCTGTGTATAGCAATCTCTCTCTCCCTCTCTGTCTCTTTATATAGCTATCTCTTTCTGTCTAACTGTCTGTATACAGCTCTCTCTCTCTCTGTCTGTCTCTTGTCTCTGTATATAGCTATCATCTCTCTGTGTCTCTCTCTATATATAACTCTCTCTTTCTGTATATAGCTATCTCTCTCTCTCCCTCTCTCTTTGTATATAGTTCTCTCTCTCTCTCTCTGTATATAGTTATCTGTCTCTGTCCATAGCTATCTCTCTCTCTGTCGGTCTTTCTAGATAGCTATTTCTATCTCTCTCTCTGTCTGTCTGTCTGTCTCTGTATTAGCTCACTCTCTCTATCTGTCTGTCTGTATATAGCTCTCTCTCTGTATATAGCTATCTCTTTCTCTCTGTCTGTCTCTGTATATAGCTCTCTCTTTCTCTCTCTGTCTGTCTCTGTGTAGCTATATCTCTTTGTCTCTGTATATAGCTATGTCTTTCTCTCTCGCTCTCTAAATATGTATAGCTATCTCTATATACAAAGAGGTAGTTATATACAGAGAGGGAGAGAGCTATCGCTCTTTTTCTCTCTCTCTGTCTGTCTCTGTATATAGCTATCTCTGTCTGTCTCTGTATATAGCTCTCTCTATCTCTCTCTCTCTGTATATATTGGTCTCCCTCTCTCTTCTTCTCTATAAAGCTATCTCTCTCTCTGTATATAGCAATCTCTCTAACTCTCCCTCTGTCTCTTTATATAGCTGTCTCTTTCTGTCTCACTCTATGTATATAGCTCTCTCTCTCTCTGTCTGTCTCTTGTCTCTGTGTATAGCTATCTCTCTCTCCCTCTCTAAATAGCTATCTCTCTCTTACTGTCCCTCTATATAGCTCTCTCTCTGTACATATATACTGTATATATATTTATAGCTATCTCTCTTTCTGTCTTTTGTCTCTGTATAAGCCTATCCCTCTCTTCCTCTCTGTATAGCTATTTCTCTCTCTCTCTCTTTGTATAGAGCTATCTTTCTCTCTGTATATACTTATCCGTCTGTCTCTCTCTCTCTCTCTCTCTCAATCTGTCTCTATATATAGCTATTTCTCTCTCTGTTTCTGTATACATCTATCTCTCTGTCTGTCTGTCTATGTATACAGGTATCTCTCTGTCTGTCTCTGTATATAACTCTCTCTCTCTCTGTCTGTCTCTTTATATAGCTCTCTCTCTTTGTCTCTGTATATAGCTATCTGTCTCTCTCTGTATATCTATCTATCTCCCTCTCTCTCTCTGTATAGAGCTAGCTATCTCTCTCTCCCTCTCTGTATAACTATCTCTCTCTCTGTTTCCCTCTCTTTGTATATAGCTATCTCTATTTCTCTCTGTCTCTGTATATACAGTAGGTATCTGTCTCTCTGTCTCTGTCCATAGCTATCTCTCTCTGTTTGTTTGTCTGTCTCTCTATATAACTATTTCTCTCTCTCTCTGTTTCTCTGTATATAGCTCACTCTCTCTGTCTGTCTTTGTATATAGCTCTCTCTGTATAGCTATATCTCTTTGTCTCTCTGTATATAGCTATGTCTTTCTCGCTCTCTCTGTCTGTCTCTGTATATAGCTCACTCTCTCTATCTGTCTGTATATAGCTCTCTCTCTCTCTCTCACTGTCTGTCTCTGTATACAGCTCTCTTTCTCTCTGTATAGCTATATCTCTTCGTCTCTCTGTATATAGCTATGTCTTTCTTTCTCTGTATATAGCTTTCTCTCTCTCTCCCTCTCTCTTTGTATATAGTTCTCTCTCTCTCTCTGTATATAGTTATCTGTCTGTCTCTGTCCATAGCTATCTCTCTCTCTGTCTGTCTTTCTAGATAGCTATTTCTATCTCTCTCTCTCTCTGTCTGTCTGTCTCTGTATTAGCTCACTTTATCTGTCTGTCTGTATATAGCTCTCTCTCTGTATATATCTCTTTCTCTGTCTGTCTCTGTATATAGCTCTCTCTTTCCCTCTCTGTGTAGCTATATCTCTTTGTCTCTCTGTATATAGCTATGTCTTTCTCTCTCGCTCTCTAAATATGTATAGCTATCTCTATATACAAAGAGAGGTAGTTATATACAGAGAGGGAGAGAGCTATCGCTCTTTTTCTCTCTCTCTCTGTCTTTGTATATAGCTATCTCTGTCTGTCTCTGTATATAGCTCTCTCTCTATCTCTCTGTATATATTGATCTCCCTCTCTCTTCTTCTCTATAAAGCTATCTCTCTCTCTGTATATAGCAATCTCTCTAACTCTCCCTCTGTCTCTTTATATAGCTGTCTCACTCTCTGTATATAGCTCTCTCTCTCTGTATATAGCTCTCTCTCTCTCTCTGTCTGTCTCTTGTCTCTGTGTATAGCTATCTCTCTCTCCCTCTCTAAATAGCTATCTCTCTCTTACTGTCCCTCTATATAGCTCTCTCTGTACATATATACTGTATATATATTTATAGCTATCTCTCTTTCTGTCTTTTGTCTCTGTATAAGCCTATCCCTCTCTTCCTCTCTGTATAGCTATTTCTCTCTCTCTCTTTGTATAGAGCTATCTTTCTCTCTGTATATACTTATCCGTCTGTCTCTCGCTCTCTCTCTCTCAATCTGTCTCTATATATAGCTATTTCTCTCTCTGTTTCTGTATACATCTATCTCTCTGTCTGTCTGTCTATGTATACAGGTATCTCTCTCTGTCTGTCTGTATATAACTCTCTCTCTCTGTCTCTTTATATAGCTCTCTCTCTTTGTCTCTGTATATAGCTATCTGTCTCTCTCTGTATATCTATCCATCTCCCTCTCTCTCTCTGTATAGAGCTAGCTATCTCTCTCTCCCTCTCTGTATAACTATCTCTCTCTCTGTTTCCCTCTCTTTCTTTGTATATAGCTATCTCTATTTCGCTCTGTCTCTGTATATACAGTAGGTATCCGTCTCTCTGTCTCTGTCCATAGCTATCTCTCTCTGTTTGTTTGTCTGTCTCTCTATATAACTATTTCTCTCTCTCTCTGTTTCTCTGTATATAGCTCACTCTCTCTGTCTGTCTTTGTATATAGCTCTCTCTGTATAGCTATATCTCTTTGTCTCTCTGTATATAGCTATGTCTTTCTCGCTCTCTCTGTCTGTCTCTGTATATAGCTCACTCTCTCTATCTGTCTGTATATAGCTCTCTCTCTCTCTCTCTCACTGTCTGTCTCTGTATACAGCTCTCTTTCTCTCTGTATAGCTATATCTCTTCGTCTCTCTGTATATAGCTATGTCTTTCTTTCTCTGTATATAGCTTTCTCTCTCTCTCCCTCTCTCTTTGTATATAGTTCTCTCTCTCTCTCTGTATATAGTTATCTGTCTGTCTCTGTCCATAGCTATCTCTCTCTCTGTCTGTCTTTCTAGATAGCTATTTCTATCTCTCTCTCTCTCTCTGTCTGTCTGTCTCTGTATTAGCTCACTTTATCTGTCTGTCTGTATATAGCTCTCTCTCTGTATATATCTTTTTCTCTGTCTGTCTCTGTATATAGCTCTCTCTTTCCCTCTCTGTGTAGCTATATCTCTTTGTCTCTCTGTATATAGCTATGTCTTTCTCTCTCGCTCTCTAAATATGTATAGCTATCTCTATATACAAAGAGAGGTAGTTATATACAGAGAGGGAGAGAGCTATCGCTCTTTTTCTCTCTCTCTCTGTCTGTCTCTGTATATAGCTATCTCTGTCTGTCTCTGTATATAGCTCTCTCTCTATCTCTCTGTATATATTGATCTCCCTCTCTCTTCTTCTCTATAAAGCTATCTCTCTCTCTGTATATAGCAATCTCTCTAACTCTCCCTCTGTCTCTTTATATAGCTGTCTCACTCTCTGTATATAGCTCTCTCTCTCTGTATATAGCTCTCTCTCTCTCTGTCTGTCTCTTGTCTCTGTGTATAGCTAT